>NC_088712.1:41858008-42088008 GCF_963576615.1 Watersipora subatra
ACCATACTGGGTTAACAGTAGTGGGTACGTGCTATGAATCGTAAGAATGATTCGGTGTTAGTTCACATGCCTCACTGAAAGAAATTGTTCCTATTGAAATTTCAAACGTTAAGCAAAGAATTATTTTCTCCTTTAAGTTGAAAGTATTGACCAATCACTAATTACATGTATACACTCATTGCTACATCATGTTTTGATATATAACAGTTGGTCAGGAAATTTCAAATTGGTCGGCTTTCTAACAATTTGCGGTTCATTCTAACAAACACTTGCATTACTGGGATGCTTATAACGTTATGTGAAAACAATGTTACGAGATACATTTTTCCAATGTTGTACAGTTGTTATTTAATTTATAAAATAGTACACATGTTTAATGGTCAATGGTTACCAATTTAACCATTGAAAGAGTAGACAATTTATTTTTGCAAGCATTGCTGACCTTCAAATTGTATAACTGTAGCCAACTTTTATTGTGCAGTTTTCCTTTGCTTTAACCTAAATTTACTCTTTATATTTAGTAGAGAAAAGAGTGAAAAAAGTAAAGGAACATATAGAGAAAAAAAGAGAAGAAAACAGGAAAAAAGGATAAAGAGAGAGGTAAAAAGAAAATGATAAAGGAAAAAAAAGGGAGAAAAAGGAAGGAGAAAAACCAAAAACGGAGGAGAGAGAAGAGAGAGAAGAGAGAGAATAGAGAATCGAGGCGAGAAGAAAGAAGTTAACAAAAAAGACAATGAATGAAAAGGGAGAGAGAAGGAAAAAAGAACAAAACAGTGTAGTGGGAATGATGAGAAGAGGGAGAACAGTAAAGAAAAGAATAAAAAAATGGAAAAGACATACGAGAAAGGAGAGAATAAAAAAAGAATAAAGAAGGAAAAGAGAGAAGAGAGAAAATTATAGAAAATAAACGAGCAAAAGAGAATAAAGATGGAATAGAGAAAAGAGAGGTAGAGCAATATGGATGAAAGAAGAAACTTTTTTCTTTCATCCATTTTGCTCTACCTTTCCTATTTAATAGGAAACAAAGCAGAGAAAAGAGACAAAGGAGAAAAAAGAGGTGGGAAAAACAATAACGCGAGAGGAGATATAAAGAAAAAAAGAGAGAGTGAGTGAGAAGAGGACAATGTATAAAGAAAATAGAGGTTAGTGAAAATAGAAATGAGAGAGAAGAGAGAGCGGCAAGAAGAAGTTTATCACGCTAAAGAAGAGGACAGCGAAGAAAAAAGTTAGAGAAAAAAAAGTAAAGAGAGAGAAAAGTATGAAGAGAACAGAAACTGCAACAGAGTGCAAAGAGTGAGCAAATAAAGAAGACAGAGTAGAGCGTACAAAGGAAGGAGAAACATGGTAAAGGGAAAGAGAAAAAAATGCACCAAGCTTGTAGAACTGAGAGGCTCGTGCACTGTAAATTGTAATGTGGCAAACCAATGTGATAAATGCTAATTTAGGTGCCGGATTTAGTTTATGTTTCAATATAACACCTCAAAACTCATATAGAACTTACAGTATGTTTGTCACCTTCAGGTGGTAAACAAAATATTTGAATGTGATATAAATCATCTAAATCCTGGTTCCCATATACGTCGCAAAGCACCAGAGATAGCACCGCAGGCTATAAGCCGTGAAATAGGAACTGCGCACCGGTTACCACCGAGGACCGTCGGTAGTTGCCGGCGGCATCGCAATAGTTTAAAGCTGTTCAAATTTCGCCAAAGGCCGCAGGCATAACCTTCCTAAAATGCACTGTACGAGTGAAAGTCACGATTATTGAAACGGCAAAGTGAGCAAACATTTTATTTTAGTTTAGCGATGCAGCTTATATGCGAACATATGTCGCCGAGCCTAAAGGTGATAAAGGAAAATATGAACAGCAACACACCCAGTGTATTATGTAATCCTACTGGCCCATATATATAGTAAGCTGAATAAAAGCTGGTTTTACTATTCAAGGAAGAATGCGAAATAAAGGTTTTTTAGTATCAACAAGAAGGATTTCTATTGAAAACTTTAGCTGTGATGAAGAGAATTATGTATGTTATGATTTTTTACAAAAGTTATTTTAGGTTTATGTTATTTTAAAAAGCCAAGCACAGTATTATATGAGTTTATTTTAATCTTTAGGCTTCCTTTGTGCGTTGCATAGCTGTGTCAATTAGTGATATGTGTGAAACTTAATTTTGTTGAAAGTTCAAAGTATTAGCATGGCCATTTCACAAGTGAGCAGCAAACTGAACAGTTGTACAGTGAGAACCACTAATTTCAACCCAAGGTTCCACCTTTGCTCCATTCCTTTGGCTTTTCTTTACTGCATATACTGATATATTAACACTTCCCCTCTTAGTGAATAAAGATCATTACAGAGGAAATTACAAACACTGGAATGTACTGTGGATTTATAACACTGGGTTCAACACTGTGTGAGGGCAATAGAGCGATTACTAGGCCAGTACCTGTGTAGTATAACTACTTCTCTAAACATGTGGGTTCATCCTATTTCTGAATTTAGGAGAATTTATCTACATGTATGTTATCTGCTCTGTTTTCTGTTTTGTGATCTTGATTTTGATCATCAATATTTCAGCCATGAATCAATAGTAGCAATAATATGAAGCAATTAACCCAGAGGTCTTCATCATGGTAGTAAACATACGTTGACCTAGTTATATATGAATATGTACATTGTATGCATCAGCCAGAATAAATGCACCCCTCACCCCTCATTGAACCACATTATATTTACTTTTACGTGACATTATTTTTTTGTACAATAGATTTAGTCACAAGGTGTTAGTTCTAAAGCTGTCGAAACTGGTTGTGAAACAATGCATATGCTGAGAAGTTCTAGGACAAAAAGGATGAGTGGGATAGTGCCTGAAGCTTTTGATCACTGGCTGTCCCTCAAAGACCAGAATGATGTAAGTAGATAGTATACACGCACATATATATGAATTAAATAGGAATCCTCCTTTTCACTAACTGACAGCCAGTGCAGTGTTGTATCAGGACTGATACCATTTATCCGCAACCATGAGAAAAGAGTAATAGTATACCTTCTTATTAATTAATATTAACATACACATGCGTTACACAGCGCGTAAGAGTTGTGCCCCATGATCTGGTGTTTTTGGTTGCCCTCCCTTACTGTGATCTGCTGTTGCAATTTCTAAGGTTACATTAAAAATTCCTATCAATTTCAATAGGTCGCCTCAATCTTGAAAAGCCCTTGTGAATGATCATATATTTTTGCATAAAGTATACAGACGGTTCCCAGCCTACGAACGCGTTACGTTCCGAAAGATTGTTCATAAGGTGAATTTGTTCGTAAGTTGCTTCAGTGCTATATTTTTTATTATAATTTATGTTTAAGGCCTATATAAGTATATTGAAGGTTTATATAAGTATGTTTAAGGCTTGTATAATTAACCTGTATTGGTTTGTACTGAAAAAAAATTTAATAAAATGGAAATACTACTTTGGTGGACGCCGGGCCACAACAGTGCATTTCTTATTTATTGTCCTTTCTATTATAATGTTGTTTTAATCGTTATGCTATCACTTATCGTTGTTGTCTTATTTTTTGTATGTGTGGTCCGTTTATTATATTGTTGTTTCACTCGTTATGCTATTTTTATATCTGATATACCGTCAAAACTCCACCACTTATCGCCACTTAGATTGTTGTCATACCAACGCGCTAGCGGTCCTATTTATTCACCTTGTTAGCCGGTGTTCTTACTGTTTGCCGTTAGCCGGAACGGTTGATATTATTGTATATAAATGAGTGCGTGCATTTAGTTGAGCAGAGCAAATAGCCGTATGCTCCTCGGCTGGTGAAATTTCCTTCGCTAATTAAAAGCTGAATGAAACTACATGCACTCTCTTATCTTTATTTATTAGTAGAGATCTTGCCAAGTAAAGGCCGGCAAATCTCTTTACAATCTGTATGTAAAGTTCAAACAAATTTCAAACAAATAATTCAAAAATTAATCGAGTTACGAACAACGTACATGCGTTCGTATGTACCGTTGTTCGTAACTCGAATGTTCTTAAGTAGGGAACCGTCTGTTTGTATGATTATGAACTATTTCAGCTCTCTCAGGAGTGGAGAGATATGATTACAGCATTTTATGCATCCCTGAATGTTTCTACCCTGGAAATTGGTTTCACAATCCAAAAAAAATCTATCTGCCCTGTCTATCCAATTGGAAGAGAGATGCAAGCTACTTCCCCAAGCAAAAGTCATCAAAAGCTTAATTCGAAACTTACCACCTAGTCATGGTATGTGGTTGTGATATACTATGTATTGCATCGAGTTATGACAACTAAAGCCTTTTTTATTTAACCAATTTGGGTGTCAAAACAACATAATAGAGGTTTCATCTGCATGATTTTCGTTGTTTCACAGCAAAACAAAGGCCTCTTGTCTCACACAATACCCAAACCCTGATATACCCTCACAATTTTTGTTTCTTAAATCTTTCTGGTATTCACAGCATCAATTGTTTGGCTATGAAATAGGCCATACTAAATTAAATCAAAATATCAATGAACATAGTCCATATGTATACTATAATCTAAAAGCTCTAACAACGACACCAATTTTCACATGCCTGATGTTATAAACTATACTCTTTTTAGAGAAAGAAGTATTGAAGGCTTTCTTATGCCTCCCTCTGGCTCTGAGAATAAAACCTCACAGACTCTACACCCTTACTAACAGAAAGGTAAGTTGATACAAATCTGGTATAAAACAATAAACAATCCTGAAAACATCATAGTTGATTAGAGTTGACTTGGAAATGGCCCCTTGAACTGCCCACCTTCACACTGTTCCTAAAATGCTCTGCACTGTTCCGGTAGGCTGATTGTGCCATTTGGCATATTTTGCAAGGTATACCAATAAACATTTCTGATTAGCAATGATTTTACTGTCTTTGGTGCAAGATTACGTGTATGTCACAATTTCCATTTCCGTAACATTTCTGTAATTCATTTCCATATTATTCCCTTTTCCGTAATTCATTTCCATCTTTCTTCTATGTCCACAATTCATTTCAAATTCCATAACATTTTCATAATTCATTTCCATATTTTTTCTATTTCCATAACATTTCCACAATTTATTTTCATATTATTTCCATTTCCATAACATTTCCATCATTCATTTCCATATTTTTTCGATTTCCAAACCATTTCCATATTTCTAAAATTTATCTTTCCATATCCATTTTCATAAAATTATGTGAATATTTATGTTTATGGAAATGGATATGGACAAGTAAACATTTTGATAATATGTTTTGCGATCCCTGTTATGTATACACTTAGCACTTTAAATATTCTTTCATTATACATGTAATATAAACCTATATAGACCTGTTAGTCGGTATAACTTCCCTCTGTTTATCTCTTGGATTATGTGTATGTTACAATTTCCATTTCCATTATTCATTTCTATATTGTTTCCATTTCTATAATTCCTTTCCATATTGTTACCATTTCCATAATTGATTCCCATATAATTTCCATTTCCATAACATTTCCATAGTTCATTTCCATATTATTTCTATTTTCATACCATTTCCATATTTTTAAAATAAAATTTCCCTATTAATCTCCATAAATTTTTTGTGTAATTTTTGTGGAAATATTTTTGTTTATGAAAATGGATATAAAAAGGTAAACATTTCCATAATATGTTTAGCGATCTCTGCTTTGATGGTGATTTGAATACCATAGGAAAACAAGGTTACTTAGTGATTACTTAGTTACTTATTCATTACTTAGTGATTAAGTTGCTTGGGCTGGCCCCCACTTGTCCTGAGTTATGTTTGGGCTTGTCCAAGCTTGTGACTTTGAATCAACTGCACTCACACATATGAAATACATAGCCAGCTCTTTTATTTTTTTAGAAATTTTGATTATCCTTGACCATTGTTGTGAATGAATGTGCTATCTATGTGAACAAGCAGCAACTTGGTGCAACCGCAGCAACCCCTCATACAGTGAACTCATAGCTGCCCAGTTGATGTTGCACCATGTACAACAATTAGAATATGTAAATACTTCAAAAGTCTACTTCTATCTTCTCGAATTCTTATTTGGTATGCATAGTGCCATACTTAACAACAAAAAGGCTCGCAAATTCTTAGATATATATAACGTTTAGCTAACAGTAAACTAAATATGCTTCATAGGCAGTGTAGGTTTTTGAGTCAGTCAGTACTGTTCAAATAATTGAAAACTTTCACTTATTATCAAATCACATAGCAACAACGAGAGTTAGGTCTGTATAGCGCTAAGTAAAACCAGCATGTGAATTGAAAAGAAGAGTTAATAATTTTAATCAAATTATACTATTATAAACACCATGTTTTGTTGTTTTCTGTCTCGGTTCATAAGTATATATTTAGCCTGATCAAGTCAACTAGTCATTATTCATCATATTTTTTTGTTCTGACATGACATTATCAGCTGGATAATCTTTGGTAGCTATTTAATCAATTATGTATAAGTTTATTTGGTGTTTGGGTTAGAAAGCTCCTATCTTGTTGATATTTTTATCAAAGTTTAATAATAGGTCATAATTTTACCACTGCTTTGATTCATCTTTGAAAAAATCTGTCATTATTATATTTTGTACACATCAAAAGAATAAACCATGAAGTATATTCCAATTACTATATTTGTTTCAGCTTGGTTTTCCATGGCAACCATTTCTATTCAGTAGCCTGCAGTTAGTTTTAGTACAGTTGGCCTCACTTGAGATTGTTTGGGGTGCTCATAAACCCCTTCCTGTAAAGCGTGTAGCTAACCCATGGTCTCAGTCTATCTGATAATATATGGCTCACCGTTTGCGGGTGTTTATTTGAGCCTCCTACATCATAGCATCAGTGTGTGGTTACACGGGCTAGCGAATTTGCTATGAAATATGGTATTACATAATCACTGAACTCCTTATGACCTTTGATATTGCAACTTTGTTATTCCACATTTGGTATTAATGATTGTTTTCATTGGACAATGATATGGCACATTGAACAATGATATGCCACATTGGGAACATACATGTATATATCACCATTAAGGCCAATGTGAGATATTTAGCGACGGTATGATATAATTATCACCTAAGGTGTTGCAAATGTGCCACATTATGATTTACCGTGTGCAATATGCGTCTCAGCTGCTGCTAAAAGCCATGAAGTGGAAGCTACCATGCTTATATCTTATTTCTTCAGAGTAGTGGCACACAAACAAAAAGAAGTTCTACATTTGTAAGGTAAGATCTTAATGTAGACTATTTTGGCAATCAGTGTTACTTGATCATATGCAAATTTCCACAACAGAAGCATGAGCCACTGGAAAATCCCATTGTTTACCAGGTACTTCTTCAGAGAAGCTTGTGCATTAGTCTTCTCAATCAGTGCTAGAGGGCATAAAATATCAAGTGATATTATACATACACCTTATTTCTTCAGAGCATTGGCATGCCAATAGAAAGAAATTTGACCTTTGTTTATTTAGATCTCATCTTATCTTATGCAGGTGAATTGGTACCATGCAAATTTCCATCATATAAATATGAATCACTAAAAAGTTCCACTATTTACCAAGTATTTCATCGGTAAAGCTTGAGAATTAGATATTTCAATCAAAGAAAGAATTTTGAACCAAGTTCTGTTCAGAAACTGATCGAAATCAATAAACCCACTTTGATAATACTGTGCCTTTATTGAAAAATGCAACTTTTATGCAAAAGATTTATTAGGAAAGCGAAGTGTCATCCTCACCACTCCATTTCCAGCATATAGTGTATTTGAGAACATTTATCAAAGCATTTCAGTAAATTTTGGTTATCAAACACATTAAAAAATAAGCATAAAGGAAAACAACATCAGTTTTTCTTTTGTATATTTACTGTTTATAATGTGATCTACAAAAGCCTGCATCCAAATTGTGTTAGTTTCATAACTAGACTTCAAGTAAACAAACGGGGTATAAAGACACTCTCGGTTGAAAGATGCTTTTATTTTTTCCAAGATGTCTTTCATTTTGAGCTCTATGCAGCTACTAGTATTCTATCATAACATGTTGCTTTCATATAGAGAGCTAGTGAACAGGTCAAAATGCGCTGCGTAGGTCGCTAAATGATAAGTCTCTAGATGATGTAGGTCTTGTGAAATTTAGATTATCACAGGTGGGAATGTAACCAAAAAGGGTGATAACCAGCTAGCTGTTTTATAGAGTTATGTGCATTGTATATTTTTTTCTGATGCCTAAAAATATTATCCCTTTATGTGAACAACCCTGATAATGGTTAATCATATTGTGTTCAAAGAATCATACATTCTTATGAAAGTGTTTTTAGCATCATATAAATTTCAAAGTATTTATTTAAATAATGTTATTTTATATAGAGACCTAGTGAACACATTGAATTGTTCTTCATAACTCACTAAACAGTTAGTCTCTAGATGATGCTGGTTTACTAAGTCAGAGTACTACGGTCAGAAATGTATTTACATAGTATCATAACAAGCTTGTTGTAATATAGAATTAGGTATTTTTTTCACATATGCCTAATATAGACTATTCGTTTACGGCAAACAACAATGATGGTTTATAGTTGATGTGTGTGTCCAGATAATTATATGATCTTATAAAATTGTTTCTAGCATATCCTTAATTTCAAAGTATGCAATAAAAATCATGGATGTGTTTCTTTGCAGTACATTGTCAGGTGCAATGTTAACTGCAATACTTGTTCAAGTTCTAGCAATTATGTAAATAAGTATGTAGGTGTGAGCATGTTTACAAAAGAGCACAAATCAACACACTCTGAGCAAAGTGAAGTAATGACTAATGCAAGACAGTCTTTGTTTTAATGTTCATAGTGCCAAGCCTTTAAAACAAATGTAAAAACTTGCAGATTTAATCATCACCTAATTAAAGAAAACCGAAAAAATGCAAAAGCTATAAGCTCAGCATAACTGGTTTGTCAAACAAAAGCTGATATTGACATTGCGGATATTACCACTTCCGAGTATCCAAAGACATTCAGATCATAATTTGCCGCACCCTTAGTGTTTACATAGCAGATTGTATTATTGATACCGAATTTAAAAGACAAAGAATAGCAGTCACTGTCAATCCGGTATCAAACTTGAATGTGACTAGAGTCAAACTTGCACAGGTGTTAGCTAATCATACCATATCAGTTTTGTCGAATATGTTAGTATCAAAAAGTTTTCAGTCTAGTTAGTCAGGCTATAGGCATAGAAAAAAGCCATTAAAATTTATCTTTGTCTTCAAATATTTCATCAGCAGCTTTCGCTTGTACTTGGTTTTATTTGCATTTGACACACTTGCTATAGTGACCCATTAATTTACATACAAAGCATGTATCATCCATTACTGTGTAAGTGTCTTCTGTATGTGACTGTCTTCCTCCGCAATGTAACTATTTTCACTGTGCATTGAGGCTTATTTTTGTTCAAATTTATTTTTTTAACAAGCCAATATCTAACTTTATTTAGATTGCCACTGGCTAGTGTATTAGTCATTGAAAGCATTGGTAAATGTTGAGTGACATATTGTTTTTAGTTTTCTGAGAGAGTAAGATCTGCAGTATCAATGAGGTATTCATATTATTTTTGACTGTTACTACCTACCAGTATTCTATCATGAACCAGCTCATCTTTCCTAGCTACTTAGTTGCTGTCACTCTTTGTTTGAGCATTGGTTATGAACTGTTTAATGGATGAGATCGTTTGCATGCAACACAAGCACATACAAATTTGATGAAATTATTCAAAGTTTTTGGTGTAATCATTTTATTTGTCAAATGTGAACTGATAAAATTATTTAACACTATCAGAGCATTTCTATCAAAATATCATTTTCACTTATCCATGCTCAACCATTTCCAGATACGTCTAAGCAGTATTTACCATTTTGGTTGTTGTTTTTTATTTCGCGCATAATTTGAGGCTAATTGTCATTTTGAGAAAATGTGCAAATATATCATTTTTTGAGTCTACCATAATTTATTTATTGTTGAATAATGCGCAAAAATTCACAATAATTATTATCGTTGATTTAAACATACAAAAATACACATAGAATACATATTATGCCGACGCAAATCCAACAAATTGTTATACAACTATAATGTAAAGCAATTGACAAAAACCGTTAAATTAGTGTAAACTTGCAAATGGCTGTAGTCTCAAAACTAATGACAGTTACCGACAAATTTTTAATAATTGGCATAATATGTAACAATAATAGCTCTATAGCTCATGCCATCTGAATAAATGTTAGGTACATGGATATACATGCACATGTACATCATTAAGTAGTTACTTCAGCTGAGGAAAACACATTGAGTCTTATCAAGCATTTAGAGGTTTTATAGATCCTGCCAAGGTGAGTGAGTCTCACCATTCCATCAATGTCATCTACTGTATATCTGGCTAATGACACATTTTTTATCCCATGACCAAACACGAGCAAAGCGATTGTTTGGGAGCTTTATGATTGATGCATATGTGTACACAACTCACAAGGTTATTCATCAACGGCCATTCAAAACCCTTGTGTCCCAATCTCATCAACAAATTTAACCATTTTTCTATGGGGTCATTTACGTGTAATAACAATACAAAACACATATCAACCTATTTAAATATGTTACCAAGTTTTGAAAATTGTAGACAATATCCTAAAACTAACCCATCTGATCGGATTATACATAAATTGACAAATTAAGTTGGCCTAAAATTGCAAATAAAACTTTACAAGCATTTTTTAATTAAAATTAAGTCCGGCCAACAAAACGCCAATGAGGTCATGCGACAAAATGTAGAACCATTTAGTCGGGCGCATTTCACCAAAAAAATGTGCAAATTTCACCAGTCGATGGCATTTTCCAATTGCTGAAGGTTTCTGTAATGAATAAGAAGTACTGAAAAGTAATTGTTTCTTTTTTGCCGATTTCAAAATAACTGACTTTTTGGACACTTATAATGAGTACATTGGTATTCCAAATAGCGTCCAAAGCAGTGAAAGTAAAAGAAAGGATGATGATATTTTTTTTTAAATTTTTATAAGAGTATTACAATATTAATTATAAGAATAATTATTCGATTTCATGAGATTATTATAAGATTTAATTATAAGAATAATCATTCGTAATTACAAGATCAAAGTATATAGCGACCGATGTTGGGCTATATGTTACTGTTACTATCTTTCTGAAGATTTTGTTGGTAATAGCATGGCTGTGCCCATTATTGCGGTACTGCCAAGCAATTTGTAATGTCCACAAAATTAAGTTATAGGCTTACACTTTCTTCAAGATATACAACTATTTCTATGACAACCAACTGAAATATGTTTAGATTTTTAAATTCAAATTTACTCTACGCATATAGATACAAAAGTCTACATAATTAGCGCAACTTCTTAATATTGGTTGCTATGACATTTTAAATGTAAAAAAAATTGTGCATTGGTTTTTATTTTTCAAATCGTAACACCAGTTTTCTAAAAACTAGGTTTTCGCAGTAATGGTAAACATGCATTCAATTTGGTGACCATTAAATCTGCTGTAATTAAAGTGGAATCAAATTTTTTTGCAAAATAACTGAGAATTTTCTCCTTCTGCTAGTGTAGATAACTCTTAATCTCACATACCCGACAACCATGATTTGTGTGATCATGACCAATTTTTTCACTTTGGTTGCAGAACGCTGTCTAATCCATTCTGCATACAACACAATCAACTTTCAAACTGTGTATATTACACATCAGCTTGACATCTTACTTCTAATATTGCATTCCTCCTATTGAAAAGGAGAGATATAAACATATAATATTTTCCTTTTGTTATTGCTGTTTGTTGTACATAATACCGCCCAGTACATTACCGCTATCATTGCAGCAACCATTGAAGTTCTCATATTGCAATGCAGTGCCATTTGACTGACAATATTACAATTCTCAACCAGCAGTGCCCTTTCTTCTTCCAATACCATTTTGGTTGTGGGCAGTATGACAGGATAATTTCTACTGTTTAATACATTACTTATATATAAGCTACATGTGTATAAGATTATGAAGCAACAAATGGTTAAATATAAGCATTTTTTTAAAACACTGCCGGCTAATGCTTTTTATGGCTTTAAGCTAAGCAAAGAGTGTCAGGAAACTATTAAACGATGGTGTTAGGTTACTAACATCAACTGGTAGTAAAATTGAGCTTCGATACTAACAATTGGAATATTAGCTGACTTTTAATTTTTCATCAATCTTTGATGAATGGATATTGTGATCGCTAGATGGCGACTTGTGCAGTTGTTTTGTGGTTGCGTAAACATTTATTTTTTTGCCGGGGATGGTAACTTACAGCAGCACGGGCAAGAAGCAAGTCCATGCATTGCACCTATTCCATTGCCATTTTACTATTTCTATATAAAACTTGTTTTGTTCAAAGTCATCAGAGAATCTTATTTCAAAGTCCTTTAGCACTCATCACTCATATAACCATAGCTCACTCTATACAGCTTCATAGATATGATTACACTTAGGCCTTTATGTCAGGATTTGATCCACAAATCTGCCTTTTTAACCATTATCAACATTGTCCTTTTTATAACTGTTTCTATGTTACTCACATTTTCCTATGTTGTTCTTTGAATTTTAATTGTAATTGGCAATGTACAGTATTTGAAAACATAAAAATAAACTCAACTCCTAATAAAAGTCTAATCTTTACTGAGTTTGAAGCATCTCAATATTTTAACTAGGTGGAATTGTACAGGTAAACTTTCTATCAACACGCTATCAAACCTCTCACCAGTTTTCATTGATGACTGGTTATAGAGCAGTTTGTCATCACGTCAAGACATATATACATGTAAATAAAAGAGTAAGACATTTTTATCAAAATTTGACTTCTTTTCACAGTATATGGGGGCTTTCTATTAAATAAAGTTTGTTATCAATAGTTGATTAATAGTTTCACATATCTTTTTAATGTAACAGAAACCGTTCTCTTTCACTGCTCTCTTTTTCGTATGACAATTGGGTAAACAGGTTTTACTTCCTAAGGGTCCGGCCTCACTTAACGAATTATTCGTTCAATCTGACCGAATTCACGAATTTCACAGAATTAACAGATTTATTTGGCCGAATATCACAGAATCGTCCGAGCTGTGCATGCACACCGAATTCGTCAACGAAACGCTTTTAATTGGCTTACCAATTTGTTTAGTGAGCCCGATTCTAGTAACTTTGACAAGTGGTATAGTCCAAGACATGAACGACGACTCACAATAAAATTATAGCCGCGATATGACTTGATACATGCGATGCAACTGCCTATATGTGCTATTGTTGATTTTCTCTCGTTGGTTAACCATGGCAGAAACTTCTCATCATGAATCCAGTATTTTCTTTTAGATGTTTTAGAAGTTATAAGCTGTTTCTTTTTCAAAAATAATAACTTTTTTATACAGCAAAAGCTCCGTCGCAAAAACAGTCGCTATCTCTAGCGCAAATAGGCAATTGCATCGTATGTATAAAGTCATATACCGGTGATACTTTTGATGTGTGTCGTCGTAGGTGTCTTGGACTATACCACTTGTCAAAGCTACTAAAATCGTGATCGCTAAATAAATTGGTAAGCAAATTTAAGGCGTGTCATCGACGAATTTGGTGTGCATGCGTAGCTCAGATGATTCTGTGATGCTAGGCCGAATAAATGTGGGAATTCTGTGAAATTTGTGGATTCGGTCAGATTGAACGAATAATTTGCTACGTGTGGTCGGACCTTAAGGCTCTGCAGATATAGTTTTAAAGTAGCAGCTATCTAATTAAAGAGCTTCTATTCTACCAACACATGAGTATTTTGATAAAAGCTTTTTATCAAATTTTTTGCTTGCTATTGGTGGTAGACTTCATAGAAAAATTGTTGTTGGAGTCTACCTTTGCATTAAAACAATATGCTGCAAACTTTCTAATATAATGTCTGCAAAATCTCTGTATTAAGCTAGTTATATAAATGGTAAAGTTTAGAGTTGATGTGCCACAGATGAAAAAAGCAATACTAAAAGTTCTCAAGCATGTGCCATTTACCAAACTTAAAGCCAAACAAGGATATCATCATTGCGGTGGAAAAATAGGTTTTTAGTACACAACAACATTTTGAACCAGTTGATGCAAGTGATTGTAATTTGTAAAGAATGGCTCTATTTACTTAATAACTGTTTGCTCAGTGATTAGTGGCACTACAACCTAGCAAATGCTAAGACGTTAGTTAGGTGGAAACTGATAGGACAGTTTTGAGCAAATATGTATGTTGCTCTTGCATTGATAGTTTCGTGAATCTTCTATTACATTAATAGCCAGCTAATACTATCACACTGCAAACAAACATAGTAATGGTTATTTGCTTACCTATTCATTGGCTAATCCTCTAGTTCAGTGTCAATAGTTAAATTACATCATTGAATATGTATCGAAAATGGAGCCACAGCTCCTATTTTATCAATTATTTTTGTAAGCAGTAAAATGTATAGTTATGGTTTGTAGTAATATAGCTTTCTTTGATTAACTTTTCAACAAATATTTTTTTCATTTCATTTATGTATTTTTATTACCATTACCTTATACATCATCATTAAATAGACATCCTTTTAATTTTTTATCAGTTCTTTCTTTCTGTTAGCAGTGATTGTGTTGTTATGGTGTGTAGTTATATTATATTATTTGATGGACCTCTCAACAGCTTTTTTTCATGTCATTTACATTTTTTTATTACCAGCCATGCTTTATTAATTGTGTAGCTATGTTATTTCATTTCATGAACTACTCCAAAACCTTTTTGCTTTTCTTAGAATTTATCAACCATTTCCTCAGTATTACCAACAATTCCTTGTAAATATTCTAAATATAGTTGTGCGCTTAATTAACATTCTACCAAAGTTTGTAACACAGGTATGCATACTTTACACTTACCACCACCAGATTTCATGGAACTTTTTACCTGACTTTTTACAATAGTTGAACAAATATTTTATGTTTGTGCATTTAGTAAAATGCTTAATTTTTAATAAAACATTAACTTTTTTTGGATTCTTACTTTGGTGTTGAATTAGGTTTATCAATTGCTCACAAACTAGGGAAGCCATTTTGTAGCATTCATGTTTATACTAGGCATTGATAAGGTGCCATAGTCCAAACTGTCTATTGCTTTGTTATGGCTCTGCACCACTCCTAAGCTTTGAAGTGGTTGGGAATCTTTGTGTTTCTTAACTAAACATCAGATATTCTGTAAAAAGGTATTTTGGAAATGTTTTTAGCATTAAATGTTCACAAGCAGTTTTGCAAATTTGGAAAATAAATTGAAGCTGATTAACATATTACCAAACAAAATGAATATTTGAAAAAGACAAACCCTAACAGAATAAGAGCATGCCAAGATTATTACATAGCAAAGGTGTGGTTTCACAATTGTCAAAACATATTTCAAAAATGTTAATGTCAGCAATCAATGTTTGTATCAAATCACCACACAATTTGAAATTGTATTCAGGAAAAATATCCTGTTTTCTTGAAACAAGGTTTTATTTATAACGTTAATTGTTTCTCATGCTCAAATAATTACAATAAAAAGCTCATAAAGTGACATGGTAGTAATTTCAAACCTACACTTGCAACAGTTTTTTGTTCTAAATAAGGTAATCTTTGTTCACTTTTAATTGCAGAAAAAAATGAGCTATATAAAAACCAATTATCTACAATGTTTTAGACTTTGTCAATTTTCGCAGTTTCATCTAATCGAGGCTTTTCATGTCATAAACATTGCTTCAGTTGCTGTTAATTATCCTGAATGTATATTTCAGTGCTGTTTGAAAAACTGTTATAAAAATTATTTTTACAAAGATTATTAGAGTTGCAAAAATGAATGTGTACTTGTGGTCAAGGCCAGTCCAAAGCTAAATATTATTAAAACATGTTTTGTATTGCTGGTTGCTTCTCCCAAAACTTTACTGCACAATCTGAACTAATAAAATGCAATTCCTACCAATAACAACTAGTATAAAAAGATTATTAACCCAAAAAGTAATAAAGAAAAAGTAAATTCAAATGTTTAAAATTATGTGTAGCATTGTTTCATATGTCAGTCAGGAAAATGCAGTTGTTATCATAGGGTAAAACTGTTAATAACATTGACATAGCACTGAACTATTTATCTACTTTCTAAAGCAGAACTAATTGGTACAGTTCGATCTCCCTTTAATATAAATTGCTTAAATCTCGCAAATAGTTGACCAGAAGGGCTTTTAAAAAAATTACTTTCACCTAAAATTGTTCTTTGCTTCAAGAGTATCAACAACTGGAACCAAAAATGTGCCAACATGTTTTGCCTTGTTGTAAAGTGTAAAAAATGATGCATAGTCTCCTTGTAACACTTTTATAAAAAATCCTTGACTTTTCATGCAAAATAGATGTTTATTTTGCCTCATATTGTATTTATCACTCCTATTAGTAAAAGGGAACTTTTTTGTTGCAGTGACTAGCAAGGTAGCCTAAAACATATTCTTTCCATTTCATGAGAGTTTCTTTCTTATTTCTTTAGATAGTTTATTGTTTAACTATCTAAAGAGACATATAGCTAAAAATAGTTTTTATTTTCTAACAAATCGTTTTAGCAAAGCACAAAGATTCACATGCAATCAAGATCAATAGCTTTCCATATAGAGAGGTCAATTATTTTCCACATGTACACTTTGGACATGTATGTTGGGGATTATTTATAGCCTCAAAACAATAGTGCAAGCCTACCGAAATTGATTAAATTATTAATCGGAAACTTTAATGCTATGCTTTTAATATAAAATCTTTTTTTTAATAACCTATCAAAGACTGGATTCAGTAGGGAATTCACGGAATTGGAACGCTGAGGCAACGCTCTTATCCCGAGGTTTTTCTGTTTTGGTACAGAATAAGTGAAGTGGTCCACAAAATAAACTGTTACAACAAATTAGCTAACAGAAATATCAATGTTAATTAATATCAGAGACAAATTAATAAATCATAAAATACCTCAATATTAAAAACATGATGTAAAGCAAAATAATGATATATGTCTAATTATTTGATTATTAAATTGGAAATATCCCTTGAAAATTCAAAAAAATTAAAACTATCTTAAAACTGTATAAAAACCTGACTCGAATATAAAAAAATTCAACCCTAACAAATACCTCAATACATAATAGTTTAATTATGAGAAACTGTTGAATATCACTAAGCAGTGACTCCGTTTGCTTTAAGATTGATACCAATGCAGCGAGTGGTTTGTACTCTAATTTAATTTGGATACCATTTATGGTTTTCTGGACACAGACTTGAAACACTGATTTTGTACAGAATGGTTATAATTACCAAACTTACAGCAAAATTATAATACTGTTATTTTATATTCCTACTTGGACAGTCAGAATTACATCTCTCCTCATCTATAGACCCAACTTTTACTCCATCAGATACCTCATTACAAGGTCTGTACTGTACAAAATGAATCAGGTAGTAACAGCCATCTGTGAGACTTCTGTCTGTCTGACAATCAAGGTAGGTGTACTCTGACTGCTTACCACTTGCACTTCCAGATACTAACTACTTGGGCATGTGCAAAGTTGCCAGATTATGCCATAAGGAAGATGAGTAGCAATAGAAGACTACCAAACGATTGCAATCTATAAAATATTATGATATAAAAATGGTTTGAAAACCACAAAATACTATTTTTCAGAACCTAAAATATTTGAAAATGAGTAACTCTAATGGAGTGAAATGAACATATATATACGTGTGTTTACCATAATCTACACCTTTCGAAAAACATGACTGCGTACTATTAACAACTTACATAAAATATCAAAAGAACAATGTGTCAGAGGGGTTTTATTCCTGCCAGGGAATTTGCTTTGCCTGAAAATTTTTTGATTTTGTTTACTAATCCAGTAAAACCTAAAGGTGCTCATTTTAACTTCGTTATAGAGTTATTACTTACAATACAAACTCAAGACTAGCTGTCGTTGTTGAGAATAGAAAGTTAGAAATTTAGGTGACCAACTCGCAAAATAATTTTTGGATCGATTCCAATTATTGTGCAGAGACATATGTTGTAATGCATTTTATATCTGATGTGGATAAAAACATCATGCATAGGCATTTGCATAGCTATACAGCTACGTCAACACCGGAATTAATGTAAATCGTTGTAAGTTATTAACACACTGACTTGTATTCGAGTAACCAAATTGCAGAGAGTTTAAACTTATATAATGTTTGCCTTTGTAGGAAGAACTTTTGTCACACCGTAAAACCGAGTTTTTTTGTGTCACGGTTAGAGAAAATATTCTGACGGTGTATATATTCTGACGGTGTATATTCTGACGGTATATTAATAGACTGACATAATAGACTCTTTAAAAGTGCTGGATACAGATTTTCATGATCAAAAGCTTTTTCAACATTGTTAATCAGCTTGACTATTAGAACCAAAGCTGCGCTTGTCTTATAGCAGTGACTCAGTTTTGTGCATCCTTATTACCAGTTTAATCTGATTATATTGATGAAAATAGTTGGAGGCTACTTTTAATATAAGTTAAATTCGCTTGACGACAGAACTGGAGGGGACTCTTGCTTTCCACAATGTGTCTCTAATTCTAATCATTATTCATTTGCTTCATGGTCACTCAGCATCCCCTTAACTTTTGAATAGACAATCTGCGATCAGCTTTACCATCACCCCATTCACATCTCAACACAAGAGGATGCCACTAGACGAAACAAACACTTAACACCATTATTATTCATGTGACACTTGACTTTAACATTGTGTTGACCGCTTCAAGTCTGCAGAGACTGATTTGGGTTTACTTTAATTAAAAATAACACTGAATCATTTTGGATTTCAACAAGTGCATTGGATAACAAGGTTCATTCTACTTTCCAATAACTTAACCTTTTTTTGTTTAATGCTCTGGCAAATGATTAGAGCGTGAGCATAGTGTAATTTCCTAGCTTCAAGGTAACCAAACATGTCGCTGGCTTAGTTCTCAAACCAGTTATGTGGGACACAAAGCTAAATTCACAAAATGGATTACAACTTTTAGTCTTCTGTAATTCCACTTTAATATTAGTTAGAATTTTAAAAATCTAATCAACAATATCCTAACAAAGATGGCAAAACATAAATAAAATATTTTTTATCTTATCAGTTTTCATTGTGACTAAAACTATTTTTCATAATTCCAGTTGATTGGTTTGTTCACAAACTAGTTTAGAAGTTAGAGCACGAAGCAGCCAACAGGTATATCATTGAAACATAAAAATCTGCCTGAAGATACACGAGTGCATAAAATTACATTGTTTATAGTGTACAAATATGATATTTGCTTTCTCTAAATGAACAACCAGATAGTTTTATGACATTAAAGTATATAAGCACAAGTTTATGATAGTAAACTGAGTCTATTTTAGGAGATATTTCATGTATGATTTGTCTGTTTCTACCATAAAAGGAAGCATTGACTCAAGATCTTTCACTTTTGCTTCAGCTAACGTTATCACCATTTTGTCTTCTGGAGCATTGGCCCACCTGATCCCAGATGAGGGTCCTCTTGACCGTGTTCTACTTATAACAGAACTCAATTTTAGAGTAGGCTTATTCCAGTGCTAACAACGAAAAACATTTTGTCTAGCTGCACATTAAACAAGCTAATACATTTTTGGGTAGCGTACCAAATTGTAATGCCCTGTTTTTGTAATTTCTCTATACTTTTTGATGCACTTTTTTTTCAAATAAGGTCTTTCATAGATTTTTATTGTTTGTTTTTACGTTGAGTAGGTAGCGAATGAGAGAGAGAGAGTGGACTGTAGGCTATATGTCATGTGGTAGTAAAGCTCTTTCGATCACACTATGACCGAAATTGATTTCCTGTATGGAGCTGTGACCAGATTTGCAATATTTCTGCGTTACCTTCAAAAGGGTGTCATGATATTCAAAAATTGTTGAAAAGCATAATGCATGACACTGTTCCTGTTTTGTTGGACGCGGCTATCTGACCATAAAATAATATTTCAAGCGCTGGGATGGTCAGACATTGCCTACTCTGAGATAGCAATCAGCACACTTGCTATATCATTCCCACTTTGACCTGACAGGGTCTCACTCAAAATGCTACACTATGTTTTTTTAGTACTCTAAATAATCTCTATAAAATTGCATGTTATGAGCTTTCTCTTGTAAAAAAGATAAACCTGGCATTTCGGCAATGCAAGTAATTTCTCTAAGCCAAAGGATATCATCAATGTGTCTGTCTCAGCTATCTTTCGATTTTTTTGCTCTTTTCGCTGATTGCAATAACCAGTTTCCTGTGAGATTGTTACTCTTTGTTCTCTTTTTTGTTTACAGAGCCATGGGCCCTCTATTGCGGATGTAGTTTGCACTTGATGCGTTGATCCTTTTCGAGTTTATGGTAGTCTATTTTTAACCTCCCATTAAAATTTTTTCTGTTTTTCCATTTCAGAACTGGATCCTTTTGATTGTATATTTTTTTAATATTACAACTTTTAAATTTGGGCTATTGACAGATCTGGGTCCAAATACTCTTTCTTAGAATCTGCACGACAATAATCCCATTCCACTTTTGGAAAACTTTTGATGTGATTTTCTGTGTCTTAAGAGTACTGACAAAAGTTTTTACCATCAAATGAGCGACTGTATTCACTAACATCCGGTAAATTTGTGACTGGATCTCTTCTTCTGCCATGAAAGCTGGATCCTCATAATTTATCAATACGTAATGTCTTTACATAAAAGTTTTTGCAGAACTGAATGTAATGTCCGTGAACAGGCAAGTAATATTTGATGAAGAATGTTTGGTACCTTTGTAGTCTTTGTGCTTTCTACAGTTGGTTTGTTCTATTTATAGTGGTGGTTGCAAAAAAGTTCGGTAGACCATTTCATTTTTGTTTCCGGAATGAATCATGGATTTTGTCTCAATCTTGTTGAGTTAATTCAATTTTTTTTGCACTTGAACTTGCATCTGGAATGACCTACTGCTTTCACTGTTTGTCTAAGGATAGCTTTACCCCTTTTTTGCCTAAGAATAGGTTTTGTCTGAAACCATAACTACAAGAAAAAATGGGATTTTCTCAGCAAAAAAACTTTACTAATAACTGATAAAAATAAAACAATTTATTTTAACCGGTTTAGTAATGAATTTTATAAGTTGTATCTGAATTTTACAGACACCCTGTAAATAGTCTGCATTGAACTAACCACTTGTGGGGTTTGAGCTCTAACAAGATTGTGGAATAAAACCACTTAGCTGATTTATATGACGGATATCTCAGAGAAAAGCAAAAACTTGGCAAAGAAAGTTTGTACATATATTTGTCACCCTGCAAACTCCCAAAAAATGCAATTATCTCAATTTTTTCGTTTTCGCAGTCAGCTGATTTGAAAACTGAGACAGCGATGTGACCACCAGAGGTAAACAGACGCAACGTGAGCGATTATGCTTCATGACAAAATATGTGAACCTATGTGTTTCATTTGCGAGCATAATTTCTGTTCATATGTCGAATCTGGTTGGTCAATCATTTACATTATCCTGAATTTCTAGTGCCAAGTGAATTATCAAGCCATGTATTTTGGCTAGAGAAATGTTCGAGTGCGTGGCACACTTGTGTGAAATAAGATTTGACAGAATGAATTTCCATAACTGTTTCTTCTTTTCTTTGGCCCAGAGTGGAGACTAGAAGCTTTATTATCAACCTGCAAGCGCTTTGGTAAGATGATACTGACTCGTCAATTGCAATTGAGTAGATCCGCAAGTTATTGTATAATTAAAACATTTATGAACAAAATTTAAAAAGTGAACTAAAATATATTATAAGTTTTAACAAGAAATACAAAAACAAGGTCATCACAAGAAAGTTGCAACCATCAAAATGAAATTTAAACTCAGAATTGTTGTATCATGCGTTGGCAGTAACTCAGCAAGACATCAACAGTAGAGTCGATCTCAGGTCGTCGGAATTAAACAAACATAAAAGTGAAATAACGTGCTGCAGGAGCATTGTCATAAATGATAAGATGAAATGTGTAAATCTAGAAAAAAATAATTACTGTCAAGCGATAATTGGTAGAATGCACTTTTAACTTCTTAATCTTGAAATTAAAAGTTTTTATTCGTTTGGAAAAAACTGAAGCACAAATTGGAAATTAAAACCTAAAAATTTAACGCAATAACTTTACAGCTGAAAAGTATGTTTTCTTCTTGGAAAGCTATTAGTCATTGACACAACTACAATAATTCTTTTGATCATCATTGGTTTTGGTAACAGACCAAAGTAAATCTGCCAACTTCTGCCTTTGCCCTTATATTATACAAGGGTAATAGTACTAAAGTGTAGTTATCTCTAATGTTTTGTTTAGTTAAAATAAAAAGTGAAATTGATACCTCAATGTTTACTAGCAAATTGTATCATTTGCAAAAATCCATGCAGAGTAGAGCGGCTGCCGAAGACTTTGTATTAGGTAGGACAATTATACTGTATATAGAATAGCAATGTTATGTTAAAGTGTTAGTTTTTCAAGGCAAAACTGATGTTTAACTGGTAAGAATGACACATCCTTTTCTTTAAATATCAGAAAGAGAAAAGGCTGTGCACAGCGCTATTAATATGGCTGCATGATCTAATAAAGTTGGTTCACTTTAAATTTTTGTTCACTTAAATTATAGATTTTTTAATATACATGCAAGGGTTTTGATCATTATGTCCAAGTTCATTGCTGAAACAATCAGGATAAGGTTGTTTCTGAATTTTGCTTCGTTACACTAAACTAGAATTTAACCATTGTGACCTAATGCAATGTAATAAAACCACATAAAATAATGTAAAATCAAATGATTTATTTGTTATAAATAGATTACCAAATTAAATAATATAAAAAACAAATGGCAAAGCATTTAAACTGATAAATTTTATTCTAAATAATGTAAAAACCTATTAAAAGTTCTTTAGTAAAAAACACTTGTGTTTGTTTACAAACAAGACAGTTAAACATCATATATTCACCAAGTTTATTAGAATCAAGCATGCATAAATTCTTCAAATGCAGATGTTTTTTTAATACTATGAAAAAGGCTAGTGAAGTTATCAAAAAAAAATAAAAAAAGTAATTAGCTATAGTTGGTTTGTTGCAACAGCAGCTCACATTTAGTCAACAATCATGGCCTAGAGCTCATCCAACTATTTCGTTTCCATTTTGCCATTGTGATCTCCAGCGGCTCTTACTAGATAACCTGGGGATAAAGTCATAGATTCCTGGGTATTAACTGTTGAATGTTTAATTTGAGTGAAAACAACAACTAAACTCCCATTACTCCATTTACTGGGTTTCTAAGGTTGAGTTGATTGAAGATATATATTATATAATATGAGCAAATTACTTACCTGTTTTGTTCCTTTTGTCTTATCCTGAAGCAGTAGCTTGGATCTGCCCCTCTGAGGCTGTAGACAAAAAAACCTGAGACAATGGTTAAACTCAGCCATAGGCACACATTAAACATCAGTTCAACTAACACATATGTTGGTACTTTGACAAAAATGTTTTGTCTTGAAGATGAGGATACTTTCTGGTTTACCCTGCTCAAGCTACGACTTGACACTATTTTCTTTATTTGATGTGTAAAGTTTAGTTAATCATTGAGCTCACCTATAAATATTAAACTCATTACTAACCTGTTTTGTTAATTTGCAGTTTTGCTCTATTTTGAAGCAGAAGCCTTGATTTCCTCTCACACTGTAGACAAAGGACAACTAAGACAATGGTTAAAATCAATGAAAGAAATGCAATAAATATCAGTGTAACCAACACCACAACCGGCACTCTGTCAATGATGTTTATCTGAGTAGCAGAGGGGACTTCCTGGTTTACTCTGCTCATGCTAGAACTTGGCGTCGGCTGAGCTGTTGTCGAAACTTTAGTGGTTTTTGTTTGACAGTGCCTGTTTAGGCAACCTAAAATATAGACAACTAGTTTCTACTTTTTTCATTGTGTTTTCCGCTTTTCCATTGAAGTTGCTCATAAGCGTTGAAAAAAGACGCAAACTTTTCCAACGTATAAAAATGAACCAATTTTTGTTTTTGAAACTATCATTAAATGTGTAACTACAGAACCATGAAATGTTAACTTATGCTTTCATCATAAACATGGCAATATTTCTGCTTGATTTAAAACTTGAAACTTTTCAAAAAATTAGTGCATTTTGGTGTAAGTGTTATTTTGTGAAAAATTCAACTAGTTCGAAGTAGTTTTTAACAATTTTAAATGGCCAAAAACCGACATATAATTAATGAGTGTTTACATGAAATTAGTTCAAAGAGTGTGAAACAAAAATAGAACACTCAAAACTTAATAAAAGTAATGTGCATAATGATTCGGAGGTTTTAACACATTCGCAAACCATCACGGGTTAACTCAACTAGTTATATTTGTAGCTAGGCTAGTGACGCGTGTTATTTCACTTTGGAAACTTACCCATCTGATGTAGAGTTATTTCTAAGTTATAAAAAAGTGCTTAATTAATTAAGAAGAACTATTAGTGGTTAATCAGAAAAAAAAACATAATTATGCCTCAATGATATCTCTGGCAAGAGTTATAACTAAAATATAAAATTCGTAATGACGTCTACCAAAACTCGAAATCAACATGGTGACTTGAAATTGAATCATTTGTGATCAATTTGTTTCAACTCCAGAAGTAAAAATGCAGATTTAAAAATGGTAAGACAGTTAGAGACTGCATAAAACAAAATAGAACATTATTTTAAACTTTTATAATTTTTTTATTTTACTGATTTGAATTGTTATGCTCGAATAAAAATGTACTTTTAGGCACTCAGGTGTAGTCATACTGATGCTACCATGCACTTTCAATAAGGTCGTACTGATTCTTAGAGCTGTCTATGAAGTTAGTTTAAAAAGTCATAGCTGAAAAGTCTCAAAATTGTGAACATATTTTTATTTTTTGAAACATGTTTTTGACAGTTGGTTTGAGTTAATTTGGCAGGTAAATTAGCTATTTGTTGGTTAAAAGATGACACTCGCGTGGAAAAGTTTGAAATTGAAGTCTCACAATTTTTACAATCATGACAAACTGTTAATTATAAAAATAATATTTATAACTGTGTACTGTATGTAACTAAGTAATCATTTTAACTAAACCACACACGATTGTGAAATGTTTATTGTGAAACTTTAACTTTGTTTCAGCAAGTAAAGATTTTTGAAACTAACAAACTTTCTAAAACTACCTTCTTTGAGACACACGTCTACATGAAAGTAGTATAAAGTCTTTGTCTTAATCTTGTTCCATTTGAAAAGGGAAGACTTGACTTTTTCTTTTGAAAATTGAATGCTTAACATATGTTAAGTCAGTTTCTATTAGTAGTAAGTTAAATTAGAGAGTTTCGCTTGGAAATGACTGGCATTAGAGGTAAGTCACATGAAAGTTAGTCGGCTGCAAATGAGTCAATATATTTTTACTAGAATAAGGTGTTATCACTGCTAATAGGTAAAGAAACGAGGAAGTATATGTAACATAATTAAGTTAGAGGCAACAATATAATAGTAAAGGTAAACAAGTGCTAATAAGACAGGATTAATATGGTTAATATTTTGTAACTTGATAGAATTGTAATCTTTTGAACATTTTTCAGGAGATGATTATTGAGGTTATAAACATTGATCAACTTCTAGGTAACTGCAATTCGAAAAACTAGCAAGATGAGCTAACTTTGCATCTTTATTTGTGGGTGGTTGCCACTCAGTACTTCTGTCAAAAGTTGATCCACTATGTAACTATTATAGTTTTCAGAAATAGATAAACAGTGCCGATACTGCGATTTTATACATTCTCAAAATGTTCAGTCTTGTAAGACATTATTCGAATTCCAGCACAATGATACTTTTACGTAACATTTTTTTCATTCAAGCTATACAAGATAAAAATAAGTTCACTGTTTTCTTTTACTTTATTAGCTGGCTTAAAATCTTCTAATCTTCTTCATATTTAGTTGACTAAAAAAAGTCTGGTTTCTGAGAAATTTTCTCTTGCTTGAACATTCAACAATGATACACTACTAATCTAATACTGGCTTTGTTGTGGTAGGCAACTTTTCATTTGAATTAGCTTGTAAAATACTTAAAATCTTCAGGAGTAAATGGAAAATAATGAAAGAAGACAGAATTATTGTAGTTCCCAGACTTACAGGAAAGTAACACCACTGATTCTCTTCATACAAACCTGGAAAGTTTGCATCACATCTCTCCTCAGCTATAGACCCAACTTCAACTTTGACACAGACCTCGTTGCAAGGTCTGTACTGTGTCAAATGAATCAGGTAGAAACAGCCATCAGTAAGCCTTTTTTATCTCTGACAATCAAGGTAGGTATACTCTGACTGTTTACCCCTGAACTGCCTGATATTTTTTGCTGGAAAAGGTTTGGTTAGGAACAATAACATATGAAGGAAGAGAATTGCCGTTGACCTGTAAGGAAAATCTATAATTTGTTTACTATTCTGATTCTTCGAAAAATAATTGAAATTTTAAAGGCTAAAGATTTACTTAAATTACTCGTCTTTAGCACATGCTGCAGCTCAACTACAGCACACAGAGTGCATCTTTAGACTTCTGCATCGTCAAGTTATGCAAGTTATTTTAAACTTAATAAACATGATAGACATCATAGATCTCATAGATATCTTAGATACATACGATATCTATGATATATATGATATCTATGATATTTATTAAGTTTAAAATAACTTGCATAACTTGACGATGCAGACATGATATGACAGATATGATAGGCGTCATAGAAATCATAGATACTAATACGATGCCATTTTAGATCTATGATAATTAAATATGATATCATAGATAAGTATGATATCATAGATATGATAGACATCATAGATATGATAGATATATGTTGCATGCCGATGCAGACTGTTTCTTTTAATTGAATCATGTACATTTTACATGGTTACTAACTTCTCTCGGTGATTTAATAGGTCATTAAGAAACTTTGTGCACCATGATATTTATTTGAGCAGCTGTATGTATAATTACAAACTAATTGCTGGTACTAGCAGCATGTCAGATTTTTGCTACCGCATATTTTTTCCATTTGCTCTATCATATTTGTGACTGCTCTCAATGTAAAACAAGTTCGTACCAAAACATCCTGTAACCACACCACCCGTCAAAATTCCAATATAAAGAAAAACAGGTGTGCTTATACTTAGTTAATTTTTGGAAGAACATTTTTTTCTAAAGTTTTTATTGCATGTCCTTAATTGACGGTTTTTGTCATTTATAGACCAATGTTGGCAGAAGCAACACGGGTTACTACTAAACAGCTAATACGACTCTGTGTCTATTTGTATGAGTATTCTACGCTTTACTATCATCAAGTAATTGCTTCAGAGTCACATACATATATATATATATATATATATATGTATATATTTATATATATATATATATATATATATATATATATATATATATATATATATGCATATATATATGTATATATATATGTATATTGGTTGAAGAGTTGTCATTGACGTCTTTTGTTTAGATGTCCGCCTGTCTAGTTAGAGCTATTAAAATCTTGAAACGAAAAGTTTGCTGCGTGTTAGATTTGTACAAAGATTGCAACCACAATTTCAAACCATATGTTAACAACAGGGCTATTATACCGTCCTTAGCTTTCTTTCGCTTTTATTGTATACTGTATATCGTATGCACCCGCATAGCCTACCGCGCACATTCGCATGCCAAATGTGCACTTTTGATTAATAACCAAAATTACCTTTTGCATTCAGGTTTTTTTTAAGTTTAAAAACTATTTATTAGCTGCAGTTGTATATTTGTTTAACTTGTTATTTTTAAATGAGCCATTTCAATTTCAAATGTCTGTCACACTTTTAGTTCCGGTTTTTGGTAAGGTATGGAATGTTAAATCGACAAAGGCTTATACTCTTTGAACAGACCATTCTGTTATCTTGTGTAGGGTTGGTCTTTAAATTTTGTCTTCATTAATTCAAACAAAGTACCAAATGAGGACAGTCTGACATTATATTTTCCCATTTGTACCAGTATGGAAAAATACCAGTATCGTTGTATTCAAAGTTTGGATTTGTAGCTTCCGCTGCAGCATTAACCTTTTTACACTTGCTCACTTCTAAGCACAGATAGTTATTAATATTTCAAAACATTCAGGTTTTTGGTTTTGCTTTCTCTGCTTGTACTAATTGTATCATAATCAAATCATCTTTTACGGTAATAGTGGCAAAACAGACCTAATTTAGCCATACTTGCTAATTGTTTCACATTTACATTTAAACACCTTCATGATTGTTTCATTTTGTTTCCTAAATTATTACATCTGCAACAAAAAGTTTTATCATGATATGAAGTTTGAAAGTTACAGTAGTTTGAGAAAGTTGGAAAAACGTTACAGTTTTCTCAATTTTCCTCTTTATTTAATTGAACGTCACAAAACACTTTTTCTCATTATCTAAAGTTTCAAAGTTAGAATGGTAACAGTTTTAGATGTTAAATTACAATAAACTTTCTCTGGAAAGACTTTTATTACACGAGCAATGTCGGGCATTCAACTAGTTAACTAAAACAAGGCTATGTGTTCGCTCTCTCTTTCGATGAAGAATAAAATTTATCTTATTCTTTTCATTGTAGCCGAGGTTCTGAAGACGAATGTTTGCATGCGTGAGCAAAACTGATCTCACGAGTGAATGCTATTTGCTTATGTTGTGTGTGTAAGTGAAATTATATTTTAGTAATAAAATATCTTTGTAAAAGAAATGTGAATAGCTTTACTTTACTCGCTAAATCAAATAATAATTGCCTAGCAACCAATCATTCATATTTAAACAAGTTAGTTTGCTAAAATGTGTGTTCACAGATTAATATTTGTTTGGTAAGCAATCATAGGATGGTATTTTATATGCCGGTGGTATAAAACAAATTTTTTTATCTAGGCTTCAACCATCTATCCTGCTATTCTGCATTTCCACTCAAATTGTTTCATAGCTTAATTGCCGGTTAGTTACTACACTTCAGTGAAATTTATTAAATTAATAGCTCAACTAAATAAAAACTTTTTGTAAGTTTTTTTGTTAAGTCAGTGGGAATACGCCCTAAATTCGCCTTAAAATAACCATCCCAGCTACCCTTGATCATAGCTTTTAAGCTATCAAATATTTCTTTTGATTAGGAAAGTCTAAGAAAAAAAATGGTTATGATATATGTCTTTATAGGTCATACTAACATACTTTCAATTGGAATTTAATATTGTTGTGAAAAATGCAAAAAATTATGCCGGCTGTAGCATATATATAATTTTTTTGGAAAAAGATCTGTAAAAGTGGGTTGGCAACAAATATTTTTTGAGATGTCTGCACTAGAACCTAGGCTTTGTGGATACAATCTGCTGAAACCAACGGAAGGAAGCTGAAACCAATTCAATGGTGCTTTGCTGTGCCCAAAGAAGTGTGTTGAACCCAACTCTGCCTGCAGTACTTGCAAAAATCACTAAAAAGAAACTTAACTCATGTAAGAACACAATAAGTTTAGTTCTTGCTAAGATACATGAAAGCAACAAATTAATTTTTCTGTCATTGGAAATTTAAAGGATATATTTTCATAATTAATTTAAGTTTTTTTGGTACTTATGCTTTATCCAGCTATAAAACTAACTGATTGTTATAAAATAGAAACCATATTCTATACTAACCAGTCTAATATCATGTTACAAACAAACTACTTCTGTTATCAAACACTGGAAAGACTCAGTATTTCAAAATTTTCAAATACTACATTATAAACTTCAAGTTATTGAGAAACAACAGTTACCCAAAGATTGTTGTTATTTTGTGCAAGCTTGATTTTAGTCTTTTAGTAATGGCCTGAGATATTACTTGTCTAATAGACAAATAATTTTATTACATATAGTACTAATATTATGTGTCTCTTTCAAAAGCAAACCAACAGCTGAATTGTCTAAAAAATTGTGACAGTTTTATTTACATTGACAAATGGCCTAAAAATTCACAGTTACTGTTTAAACTGGTCAATCACATCATCTTGCCAATCGCTGCCTTTGCTCACATTCATGACAATCAAAAAGTATTGTTCGAAAAGTAACTATTGAAGTAAAAAGACTAGACAATCACAAAAAACCTATACAAATTTTACATTTAGTACGTAATAAACAGCATTTTAGAAAAACTAAAACACTTATTGATAACAAAAAATACTAGCTACACAATCTTAACTAAAAAAATTTTTAAAAAATAGAAAAACGTATCTTAACGAACTTTAGCTGCTTGTATCTAATTGAAACAGAAACTTAGATCATTTTGACGCTCAATCATGAACATAAATAAATGCTTTGAGCATGCGAACGGCAAAAATGAATTTGCTAAAGATGGTCATTTATTTACGAACTTCTTCACATTGCGATAAATTGCGCTAGTAACTTTTTTATATCAGTTTATATCACAGAAACCAATTATCTTTGTATATCGATTTGGCTGCTTCATTCTTTCATCAGTCCATTTCAAATGAATGACCATAAAGTTGCTCCCCATGGCCCCTTTGACGACCGCAAAGAACGCATAGGTTCAGTGGTTTCTTATATATATATATATATATATATATATATATATATATATATATATATATATATATATATATATATATGAGAAACATATATATAATATATATATATGTTAATATATATATATATTAACATATATATAATATATATATATGTATATATATATTTACATGTATATATATATGTAAATATACATATATATATATATATATATATATATATATATATACCCATATTTCCGAGTTGGGAGTTGAATAAATATATACCAGTTAGGAGGTTGCGGAATATAAGGGATTAGGAGTTAACACAAATATATATGGGTAAGCCTCCTATATGGTCTAATTTATCTACATTGTAGATATATATATATTTATTCACCTCCTAATTATTATATATTTTTATGGAAATTTTAGGAGAATATGGTATCATACAATATATATTCATCGCCTTATCATACTTTGTATATATGCATACTAGAAAAACTGTCAAAACTTGGAGAATGTCTAGATGGTTGTTGTAAATTACATATCAATTTGAAGGTAAAATAATTCATACCTCAATGAGTAAGCAAAAATAATGATTACCAGTTAGCAGATTGCTACAAATTACACATAAATTAGAATGTTACCATTGTAACTTATGTAATAGTTACAATGGAAACATTACATAGCATGGCATAGCTTACATACCCTTTAGTAAGATGCCGTAACTTATATCATTTAGGAGGTTGCTATAACTTACATGTCATTGCAGAGGCTGCTATAAGTTACATATAATTTAGGATGATGCTATCACTTATAGATCACCTAAGACCTTGCTATATTTTGAATTTTCCATAGTTGATAGCTATTATTTATATATCAGTTAGGAGGCTGCTATGGATTATATATTAATTATGAGGCTGCTGATATTTATATATCATTTTGGAAGTTGCTATAACTTACATATCATTGCAGAGGCTGCGATGAGTTACATATAATTTAGGAATATGCTATCACCTATAGATCACCTAAGACCTTGCTATAATTTGAATTTTCCACAGTTGATAGCTATTATTTATATATCAGTTAGGAGGGTGCAATGGATTATATATTAATTAGGAGGCTGCTGATATTTATATATCATTTAGGAGGTTGCTATAACTTACATATCATTGCAGAGGCTGCTATGAGTTTCATATAATTTAGGATGATGCTATCACTTATAGATCACCTAAGACCTTGCTATATTTTGAATTTTCCATCGTTGATAGCTATTATTTCTATATCAGTTAGGAGACTGCTATGAATTACATATTAATTAGGAGGCTGCTGATATTTATATATCATTTAGGAGGTTGCTATAACTTACATATCATTGCAGAGGCTGCTATAAGTTACATATAATTTAGGATGATGCTATTACTTATAGATCACCTAAGACCTTGCTATAATTTGAATTTTCATAGTTTATAGCTATTATTTATATATCAGTTAGGAGGCTGCTATGAATTATATATTAATTAGGAGGCTGCTGATATTTATATATTGTTTAGGAGGTTGCTAGAACTTACATGTCATTGCAGATGCTGCTATGAGTTACATATAATTTAGGATGTTGCTATCACTTATAGATCACCTAAGACCTTGCTATAATTTGAATTTTCCATAGTTGATAGCAATTATTTATATATCAGTTAGTAGGCTGCTATGAATTATATATTAATTAGGAGGCTGCTGCTATTTATATATCATTTAGGAGGTTGCTATAACTTACATATTATTGCAGAGGTTGCTATGGGTTACATAGAATTTAGGATGTTGCTATGACTTATAGATCACCTAAGACCTTGCTATAATTTGAATTTTCCATAGTTGATAGCAGTTATTTATATATCAGTTAGTAGGCTGCTATGAATTATATATTAATTAGGAGGCTGCTGCTATTTATATATCATTTAGGAGGTTGCTATAACTTACATATCATTGCAGAGGCTGGTATGAGTTACATATGATTTAGGATGATGCTGTCACTTATAGATCACCTAAGACCTTGCTATAATTTGAATTTTCCATAGTTGATAGCTATTATTTATATATCAGTTAGGAGGCTGCTATGGATTATATATTAATTAGGAGGCTGCTGATATTTATATATCATTTAGGAGGTTGCTATATCTTACATATCATTGCAGAGGTGCCATGTGTTACACATAATTTGGGATGTTGCTATCACTTATAGATCAACTAAGAGTCTGCTATAATTTGAATTTCATATAGTTGGTAGCTACAGTACTATTTATATATCAGTTAAGAGGCTGATATGAATTATATATTAATTAGGAGGCTGCTGATATTTATATATCATTTAGGAGGTTGCTATATCTTACATATCATTGCAGAGGTTGCTATGAGTTACATAGAATTTAGGATGTTGCTATGACTTATAGATCACATAAGAGTTTACTACAATTTGAATTTCATATAGTTGGTAGCTACTATTTATATATCAGTTAAGAGGCTGCTATGAATTATATATTAATTAGGAGGCTGCTGCTATTCATATATCAATTAGGAGGTTGCTATAACTTACATATCATTGCAGAGGCTGCTATGGGTTACATATAATTTAGGATGTTGCTATCACTTATAGATCACCTAAGACCTTGCTATAATTTGAATTTTCCATAGTTGATAGATATTATCTATATATCATTTAGTAGGCTGCAATGAATTATATATAAATTGGGAGGCTGCTGCTATTTTTACATCATTTAGGAGGTTGCGATAACTTACATATCATTGCAGAGGTTGCTATGAGTTACATAGAATTTAGGATGCTTCTATGACTTATAGATCACATAAGAGTTTACTATAATTTGAATTTCATATAGTTGGTAGCTACTATTTATATATCAGTTAGGAGGCTGCAATGAATTATATATTAATTAGCAGGCTGCTGATATTTATATATCATTTAAGTGGTTTCTATAACTTACATATCATTGCAGAGGCTGCTATGGGTTACATATAATTTAGGATGCTGCTATCACTTATAGATCGCCTGAGAGTTTGCTATAATTTGAATTTCATATAGTTGGTAGCTACAGTACTATTTATATATCAGTTAGGAGACTGCTATGAATTATATATTAACTAGGTGGCTGCTGCTATTTATATATCATTTAGGAGGTTGCTATAACTTACATATCATTGCAGTGGTTGCTATGGGTTACATAGAATTTAGGATGTTGCTATGACTTATAGATCACAAAAGAGTTTACTATAATTTGAATTTTATATAGTTGGTAGCTACTATTTATATATCAGTTAGGAGGCTGCAATGAATTATATATTACTTAGAAAGCTGGTGCTGTTTGTATATCATTTAAGAGGTTGCTATAACTCACATATCATTGCAGAGGTGCCATGTGTTACACATAATTTGGGATGTTGCTATCACTTATAGATCAACTAAGTGTCTGCTATAATTTGAATTTCATATAGTTGGTAGCTACAGTACTATTTATATATCAGTAAGAGGCTGCTATGAATTATATATTAACTAGGTGGCTGCTGCTATTTATATATCATTTAGGAGGTTGCTATAACTTACATATCATTGCAGTGGTTGCTATGGGTTACATAGAATTTAGGATGTTGCTATGACTTATAGATCACAAAAGAGTTTACTATAATTTGAATTTTATATAGTTGGTAGCTACTATTTATTCATCAGTTAGGAGGCTGCAATGAATTATATAGTAATTAGGAAGCTGCTGTTATTTATATATCATTTAGGAGGTTGCTATAACTTACATATCAATTCAGAGGTGCCATGGCTTACATATAATTTGGGATGTTGCTATCACTTATAGATCAACTAAGAGTCTGCTATAATCTGTACAATAAAACAACAATCTGTATAAAACAACAATAATTGTTGTTAGAACCTACATATTGTATAGTATGTTAAACTTTAACGTAGGAATCAATAAATTTGTATTTAAAACAACAACAGCCACCATGCTTGATACTAAAAAATTCAACTAGTCAAGTACCATAGAATGGTCGTTGCTTAGTCACCAAACGGAGTAAATTTATTCAGACGTCAAGTTTAATGCGATATTACAAAAGCCTCAACAACAAGAAGACCTTGCTGCCAGTTTAATTTTGCAGCTTCTTGAGTAAGTTGTGGGCTCGGGCATAAGTCATCATTATAATTTTCAAACACCAATTTCTTTTAACAGTATACAGCTCTGGCATTTTTGGTAGTTTGCCTCAATCTTCCGATCATGGCTTTTTGAACTCTCAATTTTCTTTTAGGCTGCATAACTTTCTGCTCACTAATATAAACGAATAATGTAACTCAATATTTGTAAATATGGTCTATGTTATAGTTTCTTATTCAGTCACATATCGCTGCTGCACTGCATACAAAAACTTAAAAAAAATTAGTTGGTAACAATGCATGGACGCAACTCAGTTACTGTGATTGCTAAAATGAAACACACATATTTTTGCTTGCTGTGCATATTATCTACAGTAATAATATAAATTACTTGCACAACATACTTAGTTACTCAATCTAACAAACAATAACAGCAATGTCTTTCTATTCATCTTAAGCCACTCTTAGAACGTTAAGTAAAAACATTTCCCCACTCGGGAATGGAGTGTCAGGTTGCAAAACCTGCGCAATACCACAGCACCATAAATTGGGTAGATTCCAAACAAGCCCATTGTGCCTATGTAGAACCTAGGGAAAAACTTAATGTCACATAGAGAGCCAATAAAAATACAATAACATTCTATCTTGAGGGCATTTTCGCTTTTCAAAACTTCTTTCTTACTGCAATTTATTGTTAGCAATGATCAGTCGGGCTGGACCCAGCACAGTACCAAATTTTTTCTAACTTTAGATCTCTTGACTTTGGGTGGTTTTATTGATCAATAGTAATACTGAGTGCTATTATTCACATTTTACCAGTAATAATAATGCCCTGAACTGTCAAGAAATTGATAGAACATTCTACTCAGACACATTCACTTAAATTTGGAAAATGACCCAAAAAGATATATTTCTCATTGTGTAGTGAATTTCTGATTGTTTTTAGTCAAGCACAGCGTTCTAAGTAATTTTTTGGGCTTGTCGGTTTGACAGTAAGTTGTCAGTAGACTGGCTGCTGCGGCATATTTCCTTATATTTAGTTTTTCTTTAAAAGAATTATTATAATTTATCTTAGAGCTTGTTTCTTGAATAATACATCATAGTGTACAGTGCAGTACAACAGATAATATCTATTGTCGGTATTGTATTATCTATCATAGTCATTGTTTTATGCACATTTTCTGTACATAAAATAATAGCTAAGACAGCTTGATACAAAATAACTATACAAGTGCATTACTGGGGAGTTGGTCTCTTTTAGTCTTCAAAAAGAGCACATTTATTGACAAATACAACGCAATGATAATAAGAAGGTTCAACAACATAAAAAATTCAGCTGGCATTTTTTCTCGCAGCCTTCTTTAGCAAGTTGTTGGCTCGAGCCCGAATCACTGTAACACTTCTGTTAGGCAGCGTTGAGTGTTTAGCATCCAACACTGATCTTGTTGGCAGTTTGCCGGATTTTTCAGTCCAGTACTTGTCAAATTCTGCTATTTCCTCTGCACTTTACCGTTTTCTGCTGACTGAAATAGTAAATAACGTGAATTATCATTTATAAAAATCTGATAAGCTATGGCTTTGATGAATCACATATCATTGCTCAGCTCCATTCAAAAGTTAAATAAGCTGGTTTACGTGCTGCAAGTCAAAACAGAATTGATGGTTTCTAAGATACAAGTGAACAATAAGGACATTAATGCTCGTTAGTGTCATTTCTCATTTAGTAATATAATACTTAACCAATGTATTGTTATTCAAAACACACATATACTGTAGAAGGTACTTTGATGACCACTTCTATATACTACCTTAGTAGCTAATTATGAAACTAAATGGGGTGCCACTTGCATGCATGCGATAGAGCACTTTGGATTTCTATTTGCTTCAAATTATTAGAGAAATGATCAGGATTAACATTTATTGAGCAGTCTCAATGGCCAGTGTTCAGAACGATTGCTGCTAAGCTGAGTGTGACCTGACTGGGTAGCTATTTATTGAGTCATTAATTAGGCTAATACTTGACCTATGGGGTCAAGCAATGTGGTTAAACACCATTGTTCAGGTGTTCATTGAAACCACTAATGCCTAGATTGCTCTAGATACCTAAATGCCTCTGACTAGGAGAGCTATGTTTTGTAACCTGACAGCAGCAGAACACAAAGACTAGTGTCAGCATTTATGTAGGCAACGAATTTGACTGAAATACTTGAAAAGTTAGACACCTTTATTTTTTCTACTGCATTTGAGCTACAGCAAAATAATCCCGCTTGGTTCCCTAGTACATTGTGTTAGTTTAAAGCCACTTATCATAGCATCACCCACATTTAATCTGATGTCTGAAAATCACTCTTCGGTGTTGATAATCCATGTATGTCACTCTGCACTTATTTAAAATCAATGCATTTTTGATTAGATGCTACTACACAAAGAGAAATATACCCTTGGGTTCTTTTTTTAAATTCATGCATTAGTGATTTGCAAATATATGAAAGCAGAGCCTTATTTAAAACTAAAATCTTGTTGCGTCAATATTTGCAAAGTTATGCTTGCTATTTTAACCTTGACCCAAAACTCCAATATTATAACATTCTGAAATACAGCTAAATTGACATAAGGTAGAATCTTAATTTGAAGGCCATGTTCATTCGAGTGCTATTCTAGAAGTGTTGAAAAATAGAGTGTCACCCTTTAATTGACAACCACATCCAGCTGACTGCGACTTCAACATTCTTTGATCTTTGGATCCGATTTTGGACAGGATGGATAGAAAAGTGTTGACAAATTTTTACTAACAATGACTCAGTTACAACAATAGCAATTAATACTTTTGTCAATGCATATTGAAGCGAGTTTTCTAACTTCTTAGCTTTACAGTGTTTCCGTTAAAGCTTTGAAAGCAGCACCGTGGAAATAATTAATAACTCTATCAGGCTGATAATAATTTTATTGTTTAAGCGGCCTTGACAGTTCGGCATATATGAAAAAACGGTTTAGCAAATATGATGAAATCTGTACTACTATTTGAGGCTAAAATTTCTTGCACATGCTACAGCATTAGAATAAGCAGTTAACGATGGCATTTTGCAAGCTCAACGCCCAGTGTATATGTTATCACTGAATCACAGCTTAGTTTGTGTGTTATATAGTTTTTTATGTGTTTTTTTCAAAAGAAGTAACGTTCACTTGAACGGCGGCGTTCTATCTTTAACCGTCATCTATTATAGTACAGGTCTAGTAGAGGGGCGTTTAAATGAATGGGGATTCAATTAGAGATTACATAATATTTTATTAACCCTTTCACCGCTGCATGCGAATTTAGGTGAAACCAATAGACGACCGGCATATGTGCATGTTGCAAATTTCCTGGCAATTGCGTAGTAACTTAATTTTATTATTCGTTGACAACATAACTAACAGTCTTTAAGACTTTTTATGGTATTGACAGTGTTGTCCAAAAGTTTCCCTGTAAAATTACCCTAAACTCACGAAGCAATTTTAAATTTTTGTTTAGGACTTTTCAACATAAAAAGAAACATTTGTTCTTTCTGATTTTCGAAATATTTATTGCTATTATAGCTTTCGCAAGTACATCCAGAATTGAAAACAGATAGTTACTTATGTTGATAACATTATTGATGATTGTTGATGACTGACGGATTAAGATCTTAGTGATTACACATATAATTAAAGTAGCAGCTCCAATAGTGACTCCAATGGTGGTCAAAGTAATAGTTTTTGTAAGAGTAAGGAACATGGTAGAGCATTGTTTTTTGAGATTCGAAGGGATCATAGCTTCACATAGCATTAGCAATGCACAAAGTAGGAATGCATTAAGTTTTTTGAATAGTACTATTTTTTAACGTGTTGGAAAAATAAAATCTATAACAAAAAGGTTTTAGATAGAGTTGAAGCTAATAAAGATTGAACATATATTATGAAGCACAATCGACAATTTTTGCCACTATAATTGGAAGGGTTAAAAAGTGCAGTGCCATGGTATTCAAACATAGATTTTATAGTAACATTATTTCTTATAAAGTTTTTGAAATAAAACTTTTAGTAATGTGGCACGCTCTTGTGGAAACTAACCGTTAATCAGCAACATACCCCCTTCAAGAAAGCGTCCAGCTGTGCTTCGTACCATTTTCCATCTGGTGGATATAGTGCTTGGATGCGGTGACCAGGTTTCTACCAAAATAAGCAAAACAATTTTAATAGCCCAAACAGATGTTATGCAGATTAAAAAGTGATGCAAAAGATGCCTGTTGTTTTTAGGTTTTTCAGCAAACCCGTGTCCCTACCTCCCATTACTAAAATTCTATGAAGCTGTAATATTTTATCTCATGCGATATTCTTCTACAAAATTGAAACATAGGTTTTAAAGCTTCAACAATTTAAAGGATTTCATTTACTCCAGTCACTTACTTATGACTCAGCCTCTAGTTTAAATCCGTATCAAATTACGACTAAAATGCATCAACTTGTTAATTACAATGAAAATAATACATTATCATAACTTTATACTGCCCTAAGCAAGCAAAACGCCCTATCTGAAAAGTTTTTCAAAATTCACTTTTTTGTGCTTATATGTAATTTAGGTTGAGATCTAACATGTCTCGAAATTTCATATATCTGAGACCACCAGAAATAGCACTTTTCACAATGTGCAAAACGCCCTATCCACATTTACCACACATAAAGTGGCAATCAAAGCGCTCTATCTGCAGATACAGCGTTTTGATTGGCCTGAACATACACAAAGTTGGACATTATGAGCAGCATTATGTAATCAAAGAGTATATAAACAAAGGGAAGCGAAACTGAAGCATATATATTTGGTTCTTTCAAGGCAGCTCATACAAGCTAGTGCACTTCTAAGTGCTAAATCTTATTGCTATATTTTTTATCATAATATATTTATTATGACAAGACGATATCTAAGTGAAAAAAATCTCGATTTAAAGATCCGACTCAGAGATTTGATGAAAAATTTGTTTTAATTACATGTCCATTGGAAGGTTTTGCTTTTTTAAAATACTGACATTATTGCACTCAGTTGTTTGCTTTAAATTATTTTTAATAAAAGCGTTTGATCTTTTTTAAACTACTATTTTACTTATTCCTTTCATTTCATGACATCTGGTTTGAAGGATACCTAGATCTTTGATCATCTCTTAACTTTTGAGCTAAATATGGCTATTACAGGGTTTTAATCCAGTGTTGACTGGATGAGTAATAGGAATTGCAACATATATCAATTTGTTGACTAATTGCGGGTTAATATCAGAATTTAAACTTGTAATCCTTTGATAATCCAGTCATGGCAAATGGTCTTGTGGCAAACTAACAATGAGAAACCAGTCCAATTAAGCAATCAAAAGGCCCTATCTGCAGTGATAGGGCGTTTTGATTGCCTAGTGCCAGCTTAGTAAATTGTCAATTTAAGCAAACAAAATGCCCTAAGTGAAATAACTCCTTTGATTTTAAAGTTTCACGAAAAAATTTTTTCGCTAAAGATTGTTGGATATCTCACCATAATAAATAAAAAAAACAACTAAAATACTGCTAATACTGATGTCAGGCTCGACCAAAACGCGTTTGTGCTTGTGCTGAACAATTTACAAATATCAAGATACAGCGTTTTGCTTGCTCAGGGCAGTATAGTATAGGCTACTAATAATTCTGCCTGTTTGGTGCTATCAATCAGCTAACACTACTAATCAGAATAAAAAGCATCCATAATTATTTTAATGCTTTTTAAAAAGTTACAAAAGTTAGGAGCATCGACAGAGTCACAGATATTCATCAATTGCTGGCTACTGTGCTATATGTTACCATAACTATTTTAATGTGTGTCGGTTTAATGTCACAAAGCTACCCTTGTGTATAATTACAAAGTTATCATTTTATGAAAATTAGTAATAATTTCATTCTTTTAGCATTATAAAGTTGGGGTTTCTTGACCTTTTTAACTTGACAATATTACGATCTTGCAATTAAGGCAGTAAAATCCAAATCCAAATTAGCTGCGAAAACCTATGCATTGTTGTTTGCCGTCGCAAATTGATGACATGAGTAAGTTGCTTAGATATAGTATTTAAAGTGGCTCGCCCTAAAGGTCAAAAATGGCCACTACCGGTCTAACCTTTTGCATTGGTATTGAGGCGAAGTAAAATACTTTTTCATGATGCCTTTTCAACATAATATGGTACAATTAATTCAATGAAAAAATTGGCAAAAGTAATATAAAACAATTGTGACAAACAAATATACCAATTGTGACATGATTAGTCTGTTCTTCTGCTGCTGCAAAACCCTAAATGACTAGACGCGTGAAAAAAGCAAAATGTTTAGCGGCTACAATCTCGCTAGAAGGTTGAACTTATGTGATAAGTCTTTAGGTTGTGTAGGAATGAGAGGTTGGCTTGTTTCTTACAATCTATTTAATCAATTGACTAGCATGCAAGAAGATAGCAATTGCCATGCCACATTAGGAGAATGAGTCATTTTAAGCACAAACCACAATTGCATAAGTACATAGGTCATTTCTGCTAGTGAGAAGACCTTGGAGAATAAGACCACATTATGCAATTCTGTGAAGATTTTATTACTGCAGTTATACTTGTGCTGCAATATTTCTAATAGAGTGAAAAGCAAATGAGCTGCCCAACCACAACCTCCTTTATTATAAAGTTACAAAGAATAGGAATAACAACAATAGCTTTCATTCGGAGGCTGAGGCTATTGAGAAGTAGAAAGTGAATTAGCTAAGCAGGCAATAGTAGAACACACATAATAAGAGCATAGGCATCATGATTGATGTGTATGCAGGCAATGAATTTATGTACAATTTTACTACCAAATATTTTAGTAAAGCTATACACCTTTGGCTAAAGAGTGCTAGATATAGGTCAAAACAAGCCAGTGACAAATCTCATGTTATGCATCCTTGTTTGGACACTTTATTTCTAAAGTGTTTAATGCATTGGAAGTTTAACATAAAAGTGTGCCAAGAATGCACAAAGAACATTGACAGCAATATCTGCATAGTACTGACAGCAATAACTGAATAGAACATGATGTTTAATTAAAATGTAACATAAAAATAAACGTTTTATTTTGTTTTGGTAAGCTTGCAGCAAAAATGTTTGCTGTGCACATAAAATATTGTTTTGCTCCAAATACTTTACAAACAAGTAATAATAACTTTATTGATGCAAATTGTACTGAAATTATATTTGCTACGAGCACCAATGGAAGTCAAAATAAGTAATACAATTCTTACAGACCTTTAAAAAACAATGGCCTTTGCTGCTACAGAAAAGTGAGTAGACCCATAGGAAGAGAAGTATATGTTCTTATACTGCTAAAACTACCTTTGGTTCAGAAATGAGATTTGAAAAGAGCAATGAATTATTATAAGCATTGGCAAAATGTTTGGGATGGATAGGAAACAAAGCTGGGTATTGCACATGCTGGTAATTTAGCTAATGTAAATAGATTTCCTACACTACCTAATTGAAAGCATCAATGCAAAATCTAAATACATGTAAATACTTACTAGCCATAGTACAGAGTGACCTTTTAATGTTTGTCAACATAACATCCGTACCGCTTTGAGCATCTTGAAATTATATTAAAGTTGCTTTCATTATGAGCTCCCTTTGACATTTTAAAGTATTAAAATGGCCAAATACAAGTTGCATTTTCAGAGAACTTTTAAATTCAAGTCATATGCCACAAAAAGTTCCTCTGCGTTGTTTGTAGTATATTCTAAAAGTGCTAACACTACATTTGTTTTAAATTTTAAAGTTGACACAAATAATTGAGCAAATTGTGTAGCTTATTAGTAAAACTTTTGTTAACATCAGCAAACAAACTGCATACATGCTGCCCGATACCGAAGGCCAAAAATAATAATATATATTGCTATTTATATTTTAACCAATAGTTTTGCAGTTTTGTTATTGTACAGCAATTTGTATAAAACCTACTGTATTTCAGGTTTGAGTAACTATGAGTTTTAGTAGTGTTCTGGCCCTTCCTATCGCGTGTTTTCAACATTTTGAGGTAATAATTAAAAGCCATGAGTTGAATTGCGCAACTTCAGCAGCATCTTATATATATATATCATTCGCCAAACTCATTGTCTTGAATCATCAAAGTTCACTAAATCATTCAAAAGGAAATACATACACTTGTATCTCTAATTCTTTTATAGCTTTACCCTTTTACTGCCACCCATGTACAAACTAAGCTACCGGCCTACCGCCAGCCATTTCACCGAAAATTGCCAATTTAGCTTCATGATATGTACATGAAGCATGTATACTATTTTGTTTCAACTTCAAAGTTTATCTATAAACTTTTTGTAATATATTTTATTTTGCTAAAATGTTAACATATATTGCTATGCAAAAATCAATGTACCTTCACTTTGTGCATTGCTAAAGCTATGTGAAGCTACAATCGCTACGAAGCTAAAACGATGCTCTACAATGTCCCTTACACTTAAAAAAACTATTATTTTCACTATCATCAGAGTCACTGCTGCTAATTTAATTATCTGTGTAATCACAAAAATCTGAATTTGAATTGACTATAGTGTCATCAACATACATGTAAGTAATTATATGTTTTCTGACTTGCGCGATACTTAACTAAACTTACACAAAAAATGTCCATTTTTATTTTGGAAATTCTCAAAAAAAAATTTGAAACTGCTTGGTTATCTTAGACTAATCTATTAGAGAAATATTCGAACCACACTGACAATACCATCAAAGTTTTAAAATCATCCGTTATGTTTTTAATGGATAATAAAATTAGGTGACCACGCAATTGTTGGAAAATTCGCAAAAATGTGCATACGACAGTTGCTGATAGATTTAGCATAAATTCGCATTCGGTAGGGTAAGAGTAAAAACCAACAAAATATTTGTCAATCTCCTGCCTCTAAACATGATATCTCAAATCTGATAATTACTCTCAGTGTTGACTGAGTAACTAAAAGTGGTAATGAGTAACCATGGAAAACTATTCATTTTATATAATTATGCAATTGCTCAGCAATTGCCTCCATGACTCATAAAGACTAAGAAGAGCAATACTAAATCTCTTTGCTATGCTACATTCCTTTGATTGGTTTGCGCTATTTATATTATGTAATCTGCCAATAATAGATGAATAGAACACAAAAGTGGCATAATGGTTTATATAAGCGTTTAAATAATACAATGCCTGTAAAAATTAACAACTTTTCTTACTGAAGCTATGGCTATATCAAATTATTACACTAATTTTTGGCTCGCATGTATAATGTGCTATTTTACAGCAACTTATTGCAATATCGCATACCTTTAATTTGATGTCTGCAAATCAGTCTTTGGTGTGGGCCATCAATGCTTCTCATCCTGCAGTTATCTATAACTAAAGCGTCATTGATTATTTGCAACTATACAAAGAAAAACTAATTTTGGGCATGCTGTTACATTCTTACGTCAGGTATACATTTGCTAGCTGCAGTAAAACTTTGTACAGTATATTTTGTGTTGGTGAATTTAAAGTTTTGCTTATCATAGTGACTTTGCCAAAACGTCAAACTTTACTACATTTCAAAATACAACCTTACTGATATAATGTTTTATAGTTTGTAATCTATAATTATGTATATGTTAAAAAATATTATAAATTTCGGTAGATGAAACCTTGATTATTTTGACATATTTTTTATGCAAACCAACGTGTAATTAGCAACATACCTTTTCTAGAAAAGAACATCCAACTTTGTCTAATACTCTCTGCCATCTGATAAATATGCCATCTTGGCAATAATGCTTACCAAGTTTCTACAAAAATGAAAAGATAATTCAAGTAGCATAAACAGATATACAAACCAAAATGAATGCAAAATACACATTTTAGTTCACTGGTTAGGTTTTTTTTGGCGAACTTGAATGTCTGCCTCCTACTACTGAAGCTCTATAAAACAGCTAAGCTCTTAATTACTACACAATTACTACACAAGATTCAAACTAAATACTAAAAGTTTCAAAATTCAAAGGCTGCATATACCCACTTACTTGCTTATGCCTATGCATGTACTACTATTACTTACAAAATCATAACTGAAATACGCAAACTCTCACTATTCATGATAACAATAATACAATTACTTTATGATCATGTTATTCTAATAACAATTTTGACTGTTGGTAGAACCACATTAATAACGTTACTTATCATTATAAAAAACATCAAAAATTATAATAATAATAACTGAAAATAGATTAAAGTTGGAGAATTAACTGATTCACTAAAATAACTATTAATTATCAGCTGGCGTGTCTGTGTTGATGTTACAAAACTGAACATTCGTGTAACAATAATAAAGTCAAAAATTAGGACTTTACAAAAAGTTTTGATTTTTTCCTTTTTGGTAATATAATGCTGACCTTTCTTGACTTTTCTATGCAGAACAATATCAGCAGTTGGATGACATAAACGGATGTAAAAAATATATCAAACGTGTTCTGTGCTACATTCCTTAAAAATTATAATAATTGAAACATACTTTTTTCACGCTAGTCCTATTTCAATATTAAATAAAATTTATACTGCTTTTCTACAACTGTATGTTTCAAGTAAATAAACTGTAAATTGACTAAAATAGCATGAACAACTTACCGAATGTGACTTGCTCCCTTACATGTAGTCATTCTGCTGCTACCAAGCTCTAGTAGACTACATGGGTGAAGAACTAATAGTCCTAACAGCCACAGCAACATTATAACAGCCACATCTCTCTAGCTGTTATATACTGTGGTTATACTTTTGCCACTTTACTTCAATAAATTTAAAAAATCAATTCTTCGACTAAAAAACCATCTCTCAGGTATTGCGTTTGGATGCAAAGTTTCAAAAAAAGATTTATTTTGTGGCTGGATGCAATGGCATCGAAAATATGAATTGTACTGATTTTAGACTTATTTAAACTTTTACTACAGCCATGCTTAAACATCAGTTGAAACCATAATGTGCAATTATTGTGAATTTTCACAAAAAAGAGCAGATCAATGAGAAACCTTGCAAAAAAGGGAGTGCCTAAATGGCAGTCTTGAAAACTATAAAGAAGGTCAGCAAATAAATTGTAATGTATTGTAGTTTGTTAATATACAACTTTATTTCTCAAATCTAATAAAGCTATCATGAATATTAGCAAAACTGACTGTATCCGACATAGCTGCTAATTCTTTGTATTTGCTGATGCTTAGTCATAAACTTATTGCAATATGTTTTTAAATAGATTGTGCTATTAACTGAAACGATACCAAAACAGTTAAAAGTAAGAATGTTTTAAAATTGATATATGCCTCCTAGTTCCATATATAAGAGCCTCCTAGGGTTTATAATTTATTGATAGAAAATTACACATTTTTGTTGGAGTTGTCTCCTCTTTTCCATATATATGAATATAGATATATAAGGCGATTATGGGAATCATGTTTAAAATACTTCTATAGGGTTGTTAAGCACTATAAACACTGCTAGAATTAGGAGGCTCCCTGGACGCCTCCTAATTTTTCAGAGCCTCCTAACATGGATTATATATTGATAGAAGCCTCCTAGTTGGGAAATATAGTTCTATATATACCTATATATATACATATATCATGCAAATCATTGCTACCAAAGTCAAAAATCATACCAACATACATGTATGTGCACAGAAAATCTGACCGCTCTCCTGGAGTTCTGAAAAATATTGTAGATGCCATTAACAAGCGGTTATCAACCATCTCCTCAAAATGAAGATACATTTAATAGAGCAGCATCAATTTACCAACAAGCCCTCAAGACAAGCGGATATGAACCCCAACTCAAGTACCCTTAGCAACCCACTTCCACAACCAAGATATACAGACGCCACCAAAAAATCATATGTACAATCATCCTTATACTACTGTAACAGCTGTCCTTATAGTAAACTGCCTTAGTTTTAAAACTACTATCATATTGGACCAAATTTTTTAATTATTCGAATAATATGTAACAACAATGGCTCTATATGCAACACAGTAGCTAAGGTTCATATCCTCTGAAATAATCTTAAATGCTGTAGATATACAGGTACTTTAGTAAGTAGTTACTTGAGCTTAGGAGAACTTAGGAGAACATATTCAGTTCTATCAACATTAGCTTTAAAGAGCCTGTCAAAGTAAGAGAGTCTCATCGTTTCCAGGATGTCATCTACTTTATATCTGGCTGATGTCACGTTTGAAATGTTTATTACATTACTCATTTTATAGACTAAATCTGTATAAGATTATGATAATGCAACAGATTGTTCAGATATACGCATTTTTATGAAATTGCTACCTGATGCTTTTTGCAACTTCAACCTAAGCGAGTATTGTCAGAAAAATATTGAACAACAGTGTTAAGTCTGAGAACAGTAACTAGCTTAGCATTTAGCCTTGATATTAACAAGAAGATTATTAGAGCATTTGTATTATTTTCATCATTATTTAGTATTGCTGAACATTTTGACCCACTAGATACTGACTAGTGTAATTTAGCTTGTGATTGTGTAAACCTTTGCTTTTTATTATGCTTGGTATGGTAATATACGGCAGCAGCAGTAAACAGAATAGCCATGCATTGCATCTAGTCCATTGCCATGTTACTAGTTCAATATAAAACTGGTTTATTTCAGAGCCATAAAACAATCCCATTTCGGAGCCATTTAGTGCTCAACACCCATTTAACCATAGCTCACCACATACAGACTCATAAATGCATGTTCGCACCAAGGTGTTTATGTCCTGACTAAATCTGCCAACTTGCTGCTTTTCTTCATTAATACATGTAGTATTGTTTCGAGTGTATGGGGCTCTAAATTACCCAATTTTTTTTTAGTTTTCTAATTTTAATTTCTGCTGGTCATATAAAGTATTTACAGCATAAAACTATATTAAACTCCTTAGTAAAAGTCCGATTTTTACTGTGTTCAAAGTCTTTCAACATTTCAACTACATTAATATAGCAGCTGTGCAGCCAAAACTTGTATCAGCACTCTATCCAAACCTTCATCAGTTCTCATGGATTAGTGGTTTCAGTGCAATCTCTCATCAGGTCAAGAAATATATGAGCAAACGAGTAAGATATTTTCTCCAAAGTAGACTACTTTGTTAATATGAAGACTTTCCATTATATAAACTGGTACCTTTAGTTCATCAATAGTTTCACATCTCTTTATAGTTTGACAAAAATTGTATCTTTTTAGTGATGCTATTTTGAATTTTGTTCCAACACCGTGAGCAAGTTTCAACTTCAAAGACTGTTCAGCTAATTTAGAAATAACAGTTACAAATGAGCTTCCATGCTGTAGACCCATGTCGATTTTGGCAAAAACTGGTTAACTGTTGGCAATTTTAGAGAACTTATGGAAAGATTTAGAGTTAAGAGTCAGCCTTTACATTGAAGCGAAATGTTGCAAAAGTTTTAATCTAATATCTTCAAACTTTCCGTATCAAACAATTTATATACATGGCCATGTTTAAGAGTGATACGCTATGGATGTTTATAGTATTACTATAAATATGTCAGATTTCCTAATCCTAAAGCAAACAAGGCGGATATTATTGCAACGCAAGAGAAGGCTGGTTGAAACACGAATAACTTTAAAAAGTTGATACAAGCAATTATGTGTAAAGAAAATTTGAAATACCCAAGATATGTATGAGTGGATAGTAGGGTATGACAAGCAATTAAATAGAGGTCATCCCGCATCTTAGTATCACTCATTGAGTGGTTTAGATGGCACCACTAATACCACTTATTAGCAGGTATTATTAGTACCACTCATGATGTGGTTTTATTAGCGTCACTCATAGAGAGATATTTATTTTGGTGATTTATTATAAAGTATCTAGAATGCAACAACATAATTACAGCATTGTTTAAAACCGCTTAAGCAGCGGTATTAGTTTAGTACCACATGTGGTGTGGTAGCAATTCAAACACAAACCGAACCCCGTACTGGCTTGGCACCATGGATCTTCTAAGGCTACAGCAATTTAATAGGCTTGTCATTTCATAGTAACACATCATAACTTACACAAAATGAGCGCGAGTGTTAAAAAGTTTACAAAACAGAAAGACCAATAATATTATAATGGTATATTATAATATTATATGTTATATATTATAATCATATAGTATTTGTCCAAAAGGCAAAAAGTTATTTCCTACCACTCATACTGTGGTATTAGCTTATACCACACCATGAGTGGTGCTAATTCATACCACTGCATGAGTGGTTTAAAAATGACCACTCTCATACCACCAAACCAGCCATATTATTCATGTCACTTCATAAGTGGTATGAATGTGGGTATACACTTAATAAATACTAGCAGGTAAGTGCAGTGAAAACTGATCAAATACTTTTGAGCCGCTGTTGATCTTGTATTAAATATCAAGCGTCTTATACTACGCACTTAACCAGTAATACCATGACACTGCAAAGAAGCTTAGAAAGATTATCTGCTTACATATTCACTGACTGATTTTCTTGCCCAATGTCAATAGTTAGGTTATATCATTCAATAGACGATGTCACCACTCCGTTTACTTTTTATCACATTTTCTGTTTGCTAGCGGGGAATTGCGCAGTTATGGTGTGTTATATAACAATAGTTGATGGACTGCTTCACATCTTTTTTTTGTTTTCATACATTTTTTCTTATCATCAGTACATCACAAAGCGGCACATATTGTATAGCCATGTCACATCAATCCATGAGCTACTCCTAATTGTTTTAGTCAGTTTTAGTCATTTTTAGCCATTTCTTTACATCATTTGGAGTATTTCCTTGTATATAATTATGCTAAATACAGTTATGCGGTAACTACCACCCTACAAAAGTTTGTAGCAGAGGGGTGCACATTCTCCGCTTACTAGCATAAAAGATTCATCCAAATTTTTAGATGACTGTATATACTAGGTGCAAAAGGTTTTATGTTTTCGCACCTATTAAAAAGCTGATTTCTAAAAGAACATCCGTTTTAATTTGGCTGTTGCTACAGGCAATTCTGCTTCTTCTTTTTTTCTACTTTTTTTATTCTTCTGCTGGCTCTTTCTATACTTAGCTACTAGAGAAGCCATTTTTGTACCACTGCTGTTTGGACTAATTATTGATAAATTGCCATTGTAAACTGTTGTCTACTTTTCTATTGCTCTGCATCACTACTAAGCTATGAAGTAGTTAAGAACCTTTGTAAAAAACTAGACATTACATTAGCTGTAAATCAACAACTCAGAGATAGGTTTTCGTAATGACTGTTACAAATAGTTTCTAAAATTCAGAAAACAAGAATACAACTGATTGTGTGAGCTATATTTTGTTGACATCCTGTTTGCCCTGTTTAATACACTCAGATATACATATTAATGATAATATGACGCAACATTTGTAAGCATTTTTATGACGTTGCACGCAGACGCTTTTTATAGCTTTAGCCTAAGCGTCGCAGAATCAAAGGAATATTAAACCATGTAATAAAAACGTCTGATAACAGAAACCTTTTTATAAAACATTAACTCTAGTACCAATGTGTGAATATTAGCTCGTCCCTAATTTTAATGTTTCATGATTAAACTTTTTTGTCAGTAGGTATTGTAATCTACTGATTGCCAGCTAGTGTAGTTGGGCTTGTAGATGTGTAAATAGTTTTTTTTAATTTTGAATGGCACTGAAACACAGCAGCAGTAAATGGCATGGTCATGTTTTGCACCAAATCAATCGGTACATTATTAGTTCAATTTGAAACTAGTTCAGTTCAAAGCCATCAGGCAGTTATATTTTATGACCACTTAGTGCCCATAACTCATTTAACCATAGCTATCTGTCTCTAGCTATAGTCCCTAAAAGTTTGCATTATTTAAACGACAAAAATGCAGAAGTTAGGCAAGTTTTGCTATTCACAGATCTATATCAAATGCTTCATGATTGCGAATGATGGAAATTGAACTTGTGAATTTTGCACATCAGTACAGTTGTACATTTCCATAATTCCGTCATTTTTGGCTCGATTTTAGCAGGCCAAATTTAGTTAAATTTCCAAATGCTGTCAATTGTAACAAGACTTCCGGTATTTATTGGCCTGTGGGATCGATAATTAGCAAAGCAGTCTAGACTTTTTACCAAAGTGCTGGCTTTAAATGCACATTGTAAAAATGCCTAATGAAACACTTAACCACAGAGTGACCCATTTTGCGCCCAACTCCAAATTTGCATCAAACGTGTCATGGAAACATAGTGTGTATTTAGAATTATATATGTATGTTTGCGCTAAGGCATTTATGTCTAGGCCTAATCAACAAATTTGCTGTTTTATAATCAACACCGATATCAAAATTGATTCATTTAATACTGGTTCCATTTTAGTCACAGTCTCATGTAGCTAATTAGCTTTTTTACTTTCAATTTTACCCGCAACGTATTTGACTGCATAAATGTAAATTGAACTCCCTACTAAAAGTCTGATCCATGCTGGGTTTGAAATCTCTCAACGCTTCAAGTAGGCAGCAGCTGCGGTGGGTAACTTTGTGTCGGCCCTTTATTAAAACTCTCACTAGTTCTCAATGACTACTGTTTTCACAGCAAACTGACATCAGGTCAAAATATATAATGGTGAAAGAGTACGATATATTTTCTAAAGCTCATTAATTATTTTGTGCATATGAAGGCTTTCCATTAAATAAACTTGTTATTCATAGTTGATCGATAGTTTCACATCTCCTTTGGTTTACCAGTAATAGTTTCTTCTGATTGCTGTTACTTTCTTCTTGATACAATTGTGTAAACATGATTCAATTTTAAAAACTGCAGCTAATTTTGAACCAAAACCAAGATAACAGACAGGCTTTACTTTCATAAGCGCATGATAATTTAGGGAAGAGCATATTATATGTTTGTTCTTTCCAGTAGTACTTTTTGGAAGTTTACTTTTTGAAGTCCACTATTCCGTTAAGACAACATGTTGAAAAGCTCTATTATCATGTCTGCAAACTTTCTGTATCATCAAGGTGAGTTCATAGATGTATCTAAATTGATGTGCCACTGATGCACAGAACCATGCAAAAGAGACTTCTCAGTTCTTCAGTATGTGGCATTTACTAAACTTGAAGTCGTACAAAGCCATTATCATTATGATGCAAGAACAGGGTGTTTGGTAGACTAAAATTATTTGAACAATTTGATACAGACAATTTTAACTTACAAAAACTAACAAAAACTGACAGGTCAGTGCAGTGAAAGTCGATTCGAAGTTTTATAGGCAAATTGATATCTTGCTTTTGATAATCTAGTGTGTCTACTAGCACATGAATAGCCAGATATTATACTACTCTACTACAAACAGGCTTAGAAATGACTTTATGCGTAACTATAGACTGACTAATACTGTAGCTCATTTTCCGCAGTTAGACTACATCATTCAATGCAAAAGGAGCCAAAAATGAGCCACAGCTTCTGTTTTATTATCAGCTAATTGTATCGGAATTCTGTGTAGTTATATTACATTGTTTAATTAACCACTCTACAGCTCTTCTTACTTTTCATATCTACTTTTGTATTACTAGCTGCGCTTTGATTAGCCACATATTCTTTGTAGCTACATATGTTATATTGTTCTATAAACTACTAAAAACCTTTTGTGCCTTGCTTACGTTTGTTTCAGAAAGTTTTTTATTATTAGCCAACTTCTTTGTAGATATTCGAAATATAGTTCTGTACCATAGTTCTGTTAACATTTTATGAAAGTTTGCAACAAAAGTGTGCACACTCTCCACTTATTTGCACCAAATTTTATGTGACTTTTTGGATCACAATTTATAATAAGTAAAAAAGAGTTAATGTTTGTACACATAGTTGAAAGTCGATTTTGACTAAACCGGTAATCATAAATTTTGATTTTTACTAACGTGTTGACTCAATTTTATCAATCACTCATCAGACTAGTGAAGCATTTCTGTAGCCCTGGTGTTTAAACTCATTATTGATAAGGTTCTACAATCTAAACTGCTTTCTGTTTTTATTATTGCTCAGCACTACTACTAAGTTTTGAAGTAGTTAAAAATCTTGGTATTTCCAAGCTACCCATTAAATTGGCTTTAAAATTTTGATTATGAAGTAGTTTATAACATTGAATCCTACAAGCAGTTTGTCGAATTCAGAAACAAGGGTAAAAGCTGATTATGTAAGCTACAAAGGGAGTATTTGACAAAGGAAGAACCTAACGGAGTTGGAGCATGACGAGATTAGTACTGAGAAAAGGAATGGGTTCACGGCAGTCCAAACAAGACTCAAAATCTTCAACTGAAGCAACTAAAACTTGCATCAAAGCACCACATAATTTAGAATTGCAATAAGAAACTCAACTTGTTTTCTGAAAACCTGAACTTGTGTTAAGATATCATGGTTTGGTCTTCAATGGTGTTTCATGTCAACGTGTTATGTTTTATGTCAATACCTTTTATGGTTCATTTGCACTACATGCTTAAATTGTTAGGATGAAGGATTACGTAATAATAAGGTAATAATGTTCAGCATACATTTGTTAAAGGCTTTTTGTCTAATCTGACACAACCTTTGGTTACACCCAACTTAATAAAGAAAGCTTAGCAAGAGCTTATTAGTTGCAACATTTTAAGTTCGGTAAACTTTAGCAGCTTCATGTAATTGTGGTTTTTAAATGTCACAAGCATTGCTTCAGAGGTTCTGAATCAAATAGTGTTTAGAAATGCAAAATAAGTACTTGTTTTTAAAAAGGTTACAAAGTTTTTCATAATGCATGTGTACCTTTGCTGTCAAGGATAGTACATAGCTAATAGAAATTTAAAAATTGCTCATATTGCAAGCTTCTCTTCCACAAGTTGTTTTACTCAGTCTGAATTAATAATGTGCCACTCTGATCGAAAGAACTACAATAATAATTTGGCAACACAAAGAGTAAGTAAAAAAAGTAGAGTCAGCGCTGTTTGACAATAGCGTTGCTCATCGTGTCAGCCAGCGATAGACAGATGTCATTCTTGAGTGAAAACTTCGTAGATCTGGATGTAGCCCGAAACTGTTCATTTAGGTTTTAACCCGGAATGAATTGGTACAGTTTAGCTTCTTTTTAATATAAATTGCTTAAATTTTGCAAAGGTCTTACAGAGTGTTTTCAAAAAAAGCTTTTCACCCAAAAAATGTTATTTCTTTCAAGAGTATTTACATATAGAACCAAACATGCCGAAATGTATTGCCATATTAGAAAATGCAGCAAAATGATGCATAGTCTCAACGTAACACTTTCATGAAGAATGCCGACTTTTTATTCAAGAAACAGGTTGATGTTGCCATACACATGTATTTGTCCACCAAACTAATAAAATTGAACTAGTCAAAAGCTCTTAAATAGGCCTACCCACATTTTTCTTAACTATACTGCATAATGTAAGTAGTTGAATTTCAGACTATACACTTTTATGTATCTGTACCCACAGAATTTTTTAAACAATCGAATCCCAAGTTTATTTTTACAGTTACATGCTTTAAGTTTCCATGGAGGCGTCTAACATAAAATCATAAAGATCGTCAATACCATACGATTTGTGAAAATGAAAATGCAGCTAATGTTGAACATTTTAGCTATTCGCTCGCTACAACAATGATGATTTGCAGATCAAAAATGTATGTTTTGGTATTTTGTTATCCATTTGGGGTGTTTTGTTTAGAGTCATGAACTTTGCAAAAACAATTCTTCAAAATTTCTAGTCTGGAATATAGCTAATATGTTGTATCAAATTTCAATGTAACGTAAACACAAGATAACAATCAAATACATCTGTAAAGTACAGCTATAATATTTGTATCGATGTTTTACTTTTCTTATATTTAAGGAATAAATAAAATAATGCAGAAATATTAGTAGTGCCATGATTGAACATAACATATTAAATGGATTGTATTAAACGTAAAAAAATTTAGTTTTTTTTTGCTTGACAATAAGGTTAGTAGTAAAGTTAGCGGTTTACACTGTTATGCCTACTTTGCTATTAAAAGAAACTTTAGAAAAGTCTCGGTGTCAATTTAATTAACCAATCATTATGGCTTTGAACTCTTCTGCTAGTTGCTCATTTTTAAAATTGGTGTCATCATCTCCAACTGCTTGAACAGGGTAGTCTAAAGAATAAAAAATTAACATTCTATCAAAAAACTTGAGGAATGAGATTATTCTTATTCTCCTAATCATTAAATAATTAGGTCATGTGACAATAATATATGAAATCCATACAATTTTTTTAATATGCTTTTGTTACTTGTCATTGCTTCTACATACTAATGGTTTCACGCTAAAAAATTGCCCATTAGCAATTATGACTCTAAACTGTCATTTATTGAGAAGTTATAGCTGGTTGCAGCGCATTTATTTTTGCCGCGGTTGCACTTTAGGTAATAAATTAGGTTCAAAGTGACGTTATACTGTGCCAAAAACTCAAGCTAACACACATATTGCCTTTTGAGGTAACTTTCGCCGCAAAAACTATATTTATTCACAATGCTCAAGTTTGATGTATATTAACATAACCGATTGTACTATCTCACACTGACCATTCTAGTTATAACTGCACTGTAGAAATTTACCTAAGATTAATCCCTAAATGCATAAATTACCAAATTATCATACGCGCTAAGCACTTTCTAGTCTGAGTTGTTGAAATAACTTTTCTTTAAAACGTTAAAAAAAAGAGTTGCTCTTCCCCAAATATTTAGCAATTTTATGACAAAACAATTTGCTTAACACGCTTGACTATTTTAGTAAAAATTAGTCACCTTATTCCAAAAGCAATAATATTATAATAGTATTTACACTCTGTGGAGTTGTTGTTGTTAGAATATACTGTTTTGCTGATTAAAATTTTGAAGAATGAACGATTTAGAATATAAGGTAAATAAATTAATACAATCTGGATAGCTCTGTAAAAGTTTATATGTTATATATTATCATTACTGTGAAACAGTTCATAACATACTATTTCAATAAAACTAATTTATATAGGTTTTGATAAACATCTATTGCCAGCACACCTCTACTCATTATATACTGACACAAGGTTTAAAGTTTCATGACAGAATCATTCTGGATTTTGGTGTCTGGTGCTTGTTAATACACAAACCTCATATGCTAGCCTCTATAATTTATAAGCTAACATATGATATAATTTTGCAGCAAAAAGCAAATATACTGGTTGAAAGATAAGTAACACTGCAAGTAATATTTACTTGTAATATTATTATGAGAGTTACTTATGTGTAAACTAGTGTACTAGCTTGGTAGGTACTTTACCTATAATTTTCAGCTGTTGGTTCACAAAAGAACTAATATTTTATATCTTCTAACCATTATTTATATTAGTAAAAGAAACATTAGCAGTTCCAATACCTGAGAAAAAATTGGAGTTTTTCTAAAGTTTGAGTGTAAAAACAGTTTCAACTTTTAGTTTGCATTGTACGCCAGTAAAAAAATAGAAAAACATAAAGTTAGGTAAAGAAAACACAGCTTCATAATTTTACATACCCATTGAAAGACTTAGAGACAATAGGTCATCGTTTTCACGTTTCATCTGAATGGCTGAAATGTAAAAATAAAATGAAATTTAAGGATCGGGTAAAGTTACAAAGAACCAATGTTTTTGCATTTTTACCTGCCTTGATTTCAATACTACTAACGGCTAAAGATTTTTCTGTTTCAGTTAAAAAGTTCCAAAGACAGTCTTGTAATAGTTGACCAATGTAAATTAAATTAGTTTTCTAGCAATTATGCATATTTGATCAACTTGGTCCTAGCTTCTTTTTAAAATTTTAGATTAGATTTTAGATTTAGATTTTAGACTAATTGTGTCATTGATTTGAACATTATAAGCTTAATTGTTTAGACAAAACACATTACAAATAATAAACGATTATACTCACACACACTTTCATTTTTATGAGTTTTACGATCCTGGCAAAAGGTTTGGAATCTGGGCATTTTGCGTTGTTTAGACAGAACAACTGAGACAATCACTGCTAGTAACAAAACCAAAAGAAATGACACTGTGCCAATCGTCAGCTGAATTGGAAAGTTTTCAAGGTTTCTTGTTGGGGTAGCTAATGTAACTTCTTGACTTACCATGCTATTGCTCAGATTTGGAACTATCCAATCTGCAGTTGGGGCTTTGGGCTTTTTTTGTACAGTAGTTCACAAGGTAACCTGAAACATATTCTTCCATTTTCATGAGCACGTATTATCTAGAGACAATGTTTTTAGCTATACGAATAAAGTGGTTATTCAAGATAAAACAAATAAATTCAAATTATTAATTAATTACTTTTTAGTTAAGTAGCATCCATAATAAACCTAAAAAAAACTAAAAACATTAGGAAACAAAAAATTCCTGTTATACTTCTATCAGAGGCCAATGAATTTATCATAAAAATAAATATAAAAACCATGATGTAAAGCAAAATAATGAAACAACTTCAATTATGTTTTTACTAAATCTAAATGATTATTGAAAATTATAACAACAGTAAAGCTAGCTAAACACTGTATAACAAAATGAATCAAATATAAAACTTTTTAATCAGAATAACCTGAGAAACTATTGAATATAGCTAAGCAGTGGCTTTTCTATGCTATGACTGTGCTCTATGCTAAGGCTGACAATAATATGGTGAATAGTTTGTACTCTAAAATTATTTAGATTCCATATATCGTCTTTTGACACAAGCTTTGAAACTTCGTCATGTATACGGTGATTATAGTTCCTAGGTTTAGATAAAAATGTTATTATTGTAGTTTCTTTTCTTACTTGGACAGTCAGAATTACATATTTCCTCCTCTCTGGACCCAACTTCTACTTCATCACAGACCTCATAACAAGGTCTGTACTGTGCAAAATGGATCAGGTAGTAGCATCCATCAGTAAGACTTCTGTCTGTCTGACAATCAAGGAAGGTGTACTCTGACTGTTTACCACTGCACTTCCATATACTCTTTGCTTGAGAGGGTTGGGTTAGGAGCAATAAAACATAGATAATGAGAACTGATGTTGACCTGTAAAGAAAATGCATGAGTTTTTCATGGTTTACGCTATTTTGATCTGTTGACAGATTATTTCAAAACTAAAAAGATCGAAGTAATTTACTTGCTTTTATGTTAACGCATGTAGCAGTGCAACTACAGCGTACACTGTGCATCTTTAGTTAGGTATACCTGCATTTTTAAAACTATGATAGTTACTCGAAACTTACATGACACTATCATATATATCAGTTACACCCTGATTTAGACAGTATATTTTAATAGGAACATAAATAATTTACATGATTACTAAGTTCCAGTGGTGACTCAAGCGGCCATCAAGGGTCTTTGTGCTCCATGATATTCACTTTAGCTGTATGTATAATAGTTTCAAGCTAGCTGCTATCGATACCAGCTTATAAGGTAATGTTAATACTAATTTTTTTTCATTTTCAGAAAAATATTTGTAATTTTTCCCAATGTGAAAACGTTCGATAGATGACAAACCTAAAGCCTCCCAATACATCAGAATTATAATATATATAAACCAGGTATGTTTATAAATGCTTAAGTTTTTCGATATCGGACAGTCTTTTAGAGTCTTTTTTTAGTCTTTACAGCAATCAGAACAAAAAGAAACCTATGGATTCAAAACAAAGCAACTGCCAGCTTTTATAAAAGAAATGTCAGATTTTGAAAGTAAGATAACAGAAATGATGCAAAACATCAAATTCAAGCCATACAACAATGAACTTCAACGAAAACTACTTCAAGACACTAAGACAATACAAGCAAACAATAAAATACTTGTCAAAGATGACAAAACAACCAATTTTTACAGACTTGAAAATGATGAATACAGCAAAATGTTGCAAAATAATGTGACTAAAACCTACAAAAAAGCTGACAAGACAGCAGTAAATCAAATTACATCAAAAGACAAAGAAATAGCGCACAAATTAGGACTTGAGAAAAGAATTGAGACAATAGCAGAGAAACAACCATTCATAACGTTAAAAAACCACAAAGATAACTTCACAAACCACCCCACGTGTAGGCTAATCAATCCAACAAAATCTGAAGTAGGAAAAATAAGCAAAACTCTGCTCACAGGTATCAACAAAAAAGTGACACGAGAAACTAGTGTAAAATTATGGCGAAGTACGGGTGATGTACTGAATTGGTTTAGAGAAATAAAGGAAAAGCAACAGCAAGCATTTATTACTTTTGACGTTTGTGAATTTTACCCTTCAATGACAGAGGCACTATTAAAAAAAGCATTAGATTTTGCAAGCAACATAACAAATATCACAGAAGACGAAAAGGCAATCATACTACATGCAAAAAGATCGCTTGTATTTCACAACGACACGGCCTGGTCAAAGAAGAACTCTAATAAATTGTTTGACGTGACTATGGGTAGCTACGACGGAGCGGAGACTTATGAATTAGTAGGGACTTACTTACTGACCCAAATACCCAAAGAATTGACTTGTAGCATTGGACTATACAGAGACGACGGACTTGCGGTTTGCAAGGGTACACCCCAAGCTATAGAGAGAACAAAGAAACTAATATGCAACATATTAAATAAGAACAACTTGAAAATTACTATTGAGGCGAACAAACGATCAGTGAATTTTCTTGACGTAACTTTAAATCTACAAGATGGCAGCTTCAAGCCTTTCCAAAAACCAGGCAACACAATACAATATGTGCACAAACAAAGCAACCATCCACCTTCCATATTGAAAAACTTACCAGACAACATAAACCAACGATTAAACGCACTTTCATCAGATGAACAACAATTTAACAGCACAGTGCAACCATACCAAAAAGCACTCCACAAGAGTGGATACAACAGCAAACTACAATATGAAACCAACATGAATAAACCTAAAAAACGTAACAGACAAAGAAAAATTACATGGTACAACCCACCCTTCAGCGCCAATGTTGCAACCAATATTGGACAAAAATTCTTCAGCATAGTTACAACATGTTTTCCAATGAAACCCCCACTCCAAGCAATATTTAATAGACAAACCTTAAAACTGAGCTACTCAGTAATGCCAAACATGAAAACAATCATTGATGGGAGCAACAAAACCCTTAATAAAACCAGTACACTACAAAAAGAAGACAATGAAAAAAGTTGCAATTGCAGACAAAAGAACAACTGCCCTTTGGAAGGAAAATGCAGAGCCAAAAATGTGATATATCAAGCAACAGTAAGCAACAATACAAACAACCACGTAGCGACCTACATAGGACTTTGCTCAACCGAATTTAAAACTAGATACAGCAACCATAAAGCCTCATTTAACCACAAAAACAAATAACACCACTCAGAATTGAGCAAACACATTTGGAAGTTAAAAGAAAACAACTCAACATACAACATAACATAGAAAAATATTAGCTCAAGCACAACCATATACAAATAAGACAAAACGATGCAAATTATGTTTACTTGAAAAATACTTCATAATATGCAAACCACACTTAGGCAAATTAAATAAAAGAAATGAATTGACTTCTAATTGCAGACATGCTAGGAGTTATCTTCTCGGTTACACTTAGCACTAAATCACATGATTAACACAGAGAGCCCATTTCTGATATTTTGGCACATTCGGTAAAGCTTTTCATTTTAGTACAATTGCGTCTGAGGAGTGCTTCGCACGAAACAAATTTGTAACGCAAATACTAAAAGTTTACTTTTTTCGCAATAATTTGTCAAATATATATATATATATATATATGTATATAAATATATATATATATATATATATAGGTATATATATACATGTATATATATATATATATATATCCCTTTTGTATCATTTGTGTGTACATACGATATACGCTACACGATAAAAGCGATTGAATGGTAAGGACGCTGATTAACCAGCGTTCAACGGTCAACACTTGTTTAGAACCTTTCGGTTGCAATATTTTTGAGCTTGAATCTATCACACGGCAAGCTTTTTGTTCCAAGATTTGCTAGCTATAACTGTACAGGATGATATCTGGTCAGACGATGACAATGGCAGACAACGAAAATGACAGATGGCAAGTGTAATATGTTACACTTATATTTCCAGTTTCTTCATGAGGTTAGTTAAAGGTTAGTTAAAACGGTTGAGGCTAACATTTTTTACATGTACAATTGTATTATTTTAGGTAGGAATAGCCTCTACATTCCCTCTCCGTTTAGTCAGACAAAGTACCACACAAAGACAGTCCGATATCTCATTTCCACATTTGTACTAGTATCGAGAGGTACCAGCATCATCATATTCAAAGTTTTGATGGACAGCTCCTAGTGGAACAGTAACCTTTTTATACAAACACTTGTATGCACAATTTTTTAATATTAATTCAACATGTTCAAGTTTTTAATTCTGTTTTTTCATTTTGTATTAATGATATCATTTCCAATTATCTTTTATTATAATCTAAGTAAAATAAACTTAATTTAATGGTTACTTGCTTGTTGTTTTTTCATTTCCATGCTTTTATAGTTGTTTTATTTTGTTTTATTTATTTGAACTGTACAAAAAGTTTTTCTATGATATGAAGTTTGAAAGTTACAGTTGTTTGACAAAAGTGAACACTTTACCAGTTGTTTTATTTTTTCCCCAAATTTGCTTGAACTAACCAAAGAATTTTATCATGATAAGAACTTTAAATGTTGTCTTTCTGTCCAACTGTCCATCATTGAACTATTTTACTATGTAGTATTATTTCATAAGCTCCACTAAAAACTTTAGTTACTACTAAAAGATCAGAGTCAATTGCAAAGATTGACCAGGTAGTATATCTTTATAGAATGAAATAGCTAGATGGAAAATTCTGCCATACATTTATCGCTCCCCATTAAAAATAGTTATAGTTTTTTTTAGAAAATATATATATTTCATCAAGTTTATATTGAGTATGTTGACAATACCAATATTTTTATCTAAAGCTTGATTGTAATTTAACTCCTATGTCCCTATGCTTGCTTTTCATGTATAGCTTGAAAACAATAAAATTATACAAGTTTCAAGTTTAATCAATTGCGGTTATCAATGCGTAAAACTAAGCAGCAGTGCCGACATATAATAAATATATTTAATTCTTTTTGGCTTTTGGATTTTTGAAAAAGTGCTTTTCATTACCTCACTTGTTCTTTTTACTTTTGGTTTGAAATAGTTAACTCATGCTGACGCAATGTAAATATGTTGATGACTGGTGTTGCTAGCAGTATAAATTGAGATACGTCCACAAAATTAATTCAGTAACATAATTAAATTTATTGTCAGTTTATGCCAATCGCTTGGCATGAGTGTAAAACATCTTTGCATTGAGCTGTCTTCTCGGTTCTGCAAAGTGGAAGGACTTGAGAGTTAATAGAAAACTCTGTTGAAATTTTTACCTTGATAAAAGCATTAATAATTGTAAAATTAAAAATGTAGATAAGACATCAGCTTGCTACTCCTGCTGTTTACTACTTACAAACTAAACTTGCAAAGATCAGCATTGACTCTGAGAAGCAATTGGTTCTATTGAATTTATATCCGAATAGAATGGCCTAACACTGAGCAATCCTCTGTACATCATACATGTGTGGAATTATTAGTTCCTGAAAGTAAATTAAAAAAATGTCATAATATGTATATTTATTACTCAACAGAGATTTCATAGACAACTATAGAACTTTTGAATTGAGTTTTAAATAGAAATTAAGTCATGCATAACTTTTACTAGCATAATTATGAAAGTGCACATGAAATTGTCTATCGAGCACATGAAATTGGCAAAAAATTAAGTATAAAAAAGAGCAAAGTGTTTTTGCATACTCGCAAACAATAAAAATATTTTTGGGGTCTAAAATGAGTGTGAAATACTGAACATAAATAATCCTCAACATGAATGATTTTTTTAATGTTTATCACTACAATGTTTATGGGAATGCAATAGCTTTTTATTTTTATTGTAGTATTCATCATATTTAATTTTAGCTGGATTTCAGTAGTGTATATATGTAAGAGCCTAACACGCTTCAATGAATGCATGAAACTTTGTTTGTTATACAATACAAAGCAAAATGCGCTTAGCTAACGTGTCAGCAAATAAGCAATGCATACTGAAAATCTATATATAAATATCAGTGTCTATTTGTCTTCTTTTGTATGTTCATTTATAACAAGTATGCATTGTTTTAACATAACAATGCATAACTTACATGACTCTCGCATAAGCTTGATTGGTATGCTAAGCAAAAATATTGCAATCAGTAGCCTAGAGATCTGTAGTAGGACTGAAACAGGCCCAGTATGAATTACACAAATATATAAACAGCACACAGAAATAAATGCAGTACACAGAAATAAAAAACACCTTCATTTAAAACCGTCCTTTTTTTAACCCGTGCAAAATCGGACAATCTGTTAGTTTTATATAAAGCAAGAAAGGCTGCTACCTATTTGTAAAAATAAAATCTAAAGAAGTTAGACCAATAAAAAAAAAACATTTTTTATAATTAAAACACATAATGAAACCAAAACTTCGGTTGATCACAAAAAATACCGAATAGTTGTTCCCTGGTCAAAGATTTTCAAAATCACACTGGCAAAACTGCTAGCAATTTCTTGTTAACTGTTTTTTTAATTATTCTTGACAAAGTTATTACTTGCGCTGTTTTAAATAAAAATGTTCACAGTTAAATGTTGGTTTTTTGCTATTTTTAATTTTGTTCATAAAACCTTGCAAATATTTTTTATAGAATGCATTGTAACAAACTAAATTTAGATATCAATAGTGATAGTGCAATAACTTACTTATAGTGCTATTGTTATTGTGATTCCTAATTTGAAGTAAGCAGTTTTATGAGAATTATTCTATAGCTGGCCATTGACTACTTCTGCTCGAAAGCTTACCTACAGTTTTAATGTTTGGAAAACCGACTCATTTTACCTTTTGTTGCTCATAGTTACTCATTTTTTAACAGGTACTTTAAAAAGCTCTCTCTGCATCAGTAAAACTTTTGTGCTATCTGAGATTTGTTTGAGCCATTGTGTTATCGCTTCTCAATCTTTGCCTGTCATATATTTAGCCTGTAGTGTCTTGCTTATGAATATGTAATATCGCAGAACCACAAGTTAAATATAGAGAACAAAGAACTTTATTCAGTACTGCTGGTCATCTGCAATAACAAGATTATAACATTGGATGCTTTACACACCAAATGAAAGACAAATAAGATATTTACTTCCATAAAACTTGTGCTCAATAGCATATACAATTTACAAATATTCAATGAGTTTATTATTTTCCATTTACTCCATTCTATAATATTCTATTGGGCACAAGGCTTTATGGTTAATTAAAAACCAAGCAGATTCAGTGAGTGATACATGTTTTTAATAAAATGGTAGCTGGTAAATTTCACAGACACTGCAAATAATTTGTCAATGATTTACCTAGGAGCGAGATTTTGAACTTCATTTGCAATATCACCCAGTTAGCCTCAAACAGAAAAACCTGTATTTGTGTTGCATTAATGATACTCATGCTCACGTTCATTTTAAATCACATTGTTTTTACTATGCCAATCTTTTTAAAAAAATGTGTACATTTTTGCCAATCTAAATAGCTTTAAAATGCATCAAATTACTGCTCAAGCGCCAGAGAGTAATGTCATATGACTTAAATGGAGAAAATAAAGTGAACCACCTGTAATAATCAAGCTGGATCATATTTTCAAAATATTACATTTGAATCGACGTTGCACACAAAGATCACTGTTATCATAAACTATACAGACGTAGATCAATGTTGTCAAATATTTCACATGGAAACATTCTATTTGACATTCGCAAGAATTTTTTATAGATTGCATTGTAGCAAACTAATTTTAGATATCAATAGTGCAATAATTTACTTATTGTTCTATCGTTATTGTGATTGCTAATTTGAACTAATCAGTTTTATCAGAATTATTTTATAACTGGCCATTGACAACTTTAGTTGTAAACTTTATCTACAGTTTCAATGTTTGGAAAACCCATCTAATTGTACTTTGTGTTACTGATAGTTGCTCTTTTTTCCATAATTACTTTGAAAAAGTCTCACGGCATTAGTGAATATTTGATGCTGTTTGCGATTTGTCTGACCCAACATGTTATCGCTTCTCAATCTTTGCCTGTCATACCTTGAGCCTGTAGTGTCTTGCTTATGATTATGTAATATCGAAGAATCAGGAGTTAAATCTGGAGAACAAAGAAACTTATTCAGTACTGATGGTCATATACAATAACAAGATTATAACGTTTGATGCTTTATACACCAATCAAAGACAAATCAAATGTTTACTCTCATAAAGTTTGCTCTTGCTAGCATATACAATTTACAAATATTTGATGAATTTAGTATTTTCTATCTACTTTGCTCTACAGTATTCTATTCTGTGCAAAGCTTTATGGTTAGCTAAAATGCAAGCAGACTCAGCAAGTGAGACATGTTGTAAATGCTATGGTGGCTTCAAAATCCCCAGACACTGCAAATAGTTTTTAAGAATCTACCCAGGTGCCAGGTTTTAAACTTTATTTGCAACATCACCTAGCTAGCCTCAAACAGGAAATATTACATTTGTTTTGGATTAATGATAGTCGTGCTCACGTTCATTTCAGATCACATGATTTTCACTAAGCCCATCTTTTAAGGAAATGCGTACATATTTGCCTATCTAAACAGCTTTCGCAGTGCATCAAATCACTGCATAGTTTCTGAAGAGTTATCACATGCATCTTAAATAGAAAAAATTAAAATGAACAAAAGCTAACAATCAAGACAAATCATATTTTTAAAATATTTCATCTAAATTGATGTTGTTCCCATAGACTACTATTATCATACGCTATACTGACATAGGGCAATATTGTCAAGTGATTTATTTGATAACATTATGAAAAACAAAACGTAATATGGAACACAAATTAATTCTTTAATTGGACTCTCGAATTTACAAAGAGTTGAACAGTTACATTTTAAAACAAATATGAAGGGTATTTCTTATAAAACCTTTTTCAATTTCTCAAGAGAAATTTAGTATTTTGACAATTTTAATGCAATTTAACCATGAGCAACTTATACCAGAAGAAAATTATGATAGTCAATAGAATTATATCACCCTAACTATAGAAGGTTTGAAGTCATGTATTTACTGATTTGCTTTAGTTTTTAATTTAAATTGCAATTGGAAAAAATCTTTTAAACCCAAAATGCATGATTCTCAAAGTTGATTGCTGGAATATCACACTTTCAAAGTTTTTTTCTTTTGCATCACATTAGATAGTTCGGTTGATGTACCGGCTTGCACAGCAAGAACTTTAATAGTGAGTGATTATTGCAAAGTTGTTTTCTAGTGTCGTTGTTTTTGTAATAATTTTTGCTTAATATCCGTCGTTTTGGTATACTTTCAGTGTTGGTAGAGAATCTCCTGAACCAAGTAAATATTATTACTTTCCACTTATTTTCTGCTAAACATTAAGCAGCAAGGGTCCAGGTAATCATGATGCAACATCAAACAGCAACAAGATCTATTAATAGAACAAAGGAAATTATGCAATACGGTTACTTGCAGGCAATAATAAGATCATATGGTTTGCGACTTTCACACAGCCTCTCATCCAGAGAAGAAATTTTTTCTTTAAAGATATGCTCTCCATAACATACTACACTTAAAAATATTTAACGGTTTTAATTACAATGCTAATTTTATATGAAGCAAGAGAGGCTGATAATTGCTTATAAAATTCATAATAATAAAAAGTCTGCAGGAATGATACCAATTTGCAAAAATATTTCTGATAATTTAGACACGAAGTTAAACAAAAACTTGTGTTGAGCACCAATAATTACCAACTGGTAGATCCCTTGTTAAAAATTCGCACAAGCACACTTGCAAAATTGCCTGAAGATCCTTGTCAACTGTTTGTTATTACTGCTGACAAAGTTATTACTTTTGGTCTTTTACTCAAGGAAGGTCACAAGCCAAAACTCTTGTTTTGTCATTTTGTAATTTTGTTTGAAAAACTACACAAGTCTTTTTAGAAATTGCATTGTAACAAAATAATTTTAGATATCAATAGCAATAGTGCAATAACCTACTTATTGTTCTATTGTGATTGCTAATTTGAACTAAACATTTTTTTAGAATTATTCTATAGCTGGCCATTTACTACCTTTGTTGGAAAGCTTACCTATAGTTTTAAAGATTGGAAAACTCATCTCACTTTACTTTGCGTAGCTCATACATGTATATAGCCACCCCTTTTTATTAATAATTGCTTTGAAAAACTCTCACAGCATTAATAAACTTTCTGCTCTGTTTGAGAGTTTTCTGAGCCAACATGTTTATACTGTTGAAACTTTGCCTGTCATACATTGAACATGTCTTGTTCTGCTTATGATTATGTAATATTGAAGAAGGATCAATTAAACTTAGGGAACAAAGAGACTTATTCAATACTGCAATCAGTAAAGTTCAGCGCTGCTCTTGCACAATGACAAGATTATAACGTTTTCTGCTTGTACACTAAATCAAAGACAAATAAGATCCTAAACTCTTATAAAGTTTGTGCTCAATAGCATAGACGCTTTACAAGTATTAAATGAACTTAGCATTTTCTGTCTACGCAGTTCTATAATATTCTATTCTGTGCGCGGCTTTATGGTTAGCTAAAAACCAAGCAGATTCAGTGAGTGAGACATGTTGTTAATGAAATGGTAGCTTGTAAATCTCACAGACACTGCAAATAATTTGTCGAAAATCTACCTAGGCACAAGATTTTAAACTTTATTTGCAACATCTGATGGTCATGCTCACTTTTATTTTATATCACATGGTTTCCACTATGCCCATTTTTTTAAAGACATGCGTACATATTTGCCAATCTAAACAGCTTTCACAGTTCATCAACTTACTGCACAGTTGCCAAAGAATTATGCCATGCGTTTTGAATCGAAAAAGTAAAGTGAACAACAGTTAGCGGTAAAGACGAATCACCTTTTCAAAATATTTCATATTATTGGATGTTGCTCACATAGATGATTATTATCATAAACAATACTGACTTAGTAAAATATTGCCGAAGGTTTCACGTTGAAATGTTATACTTAAAAATTTATTAAATACTTAAAGAATTTGATAGTTACTGTCTATTTTTATTTTTAAAAACTTCAATATGAATTAAAAGCCAAACAGGCATAGCAAGTGAAATGTGTTTGACAGGTTGTATTTTGTTTCACAGATTCTGAAGATAAATAATTCTGGCAAATACCTACTTAGCGAACAGCAAATCACCTTTAGTTGCAAAATTGTCTTTTAGCTGTACACAAATTATATTATATTTGTATTGCATTAGTGTTGTTGTCTTGTGTATCTGTGCCAGTTATAGGCTCAATAGTTTCTATCATGCAAATATTTGAAAGAAAATAAATATTTTTTAATACACCTAATAATTTCCGTACAAGAATTGGTAAAAATCCCAAACTAATAGGTTCAATGTCATACACACCCATGATAATAATTCCAAAATCGAAATGAGGATATATTATCGCAATGCTATTTCTATTATTTGGTTAAACTAATGTTTGCAAAATTAATCGTTGAAACAACAAACACACCTCCAATTCCTCAATGTTTCATGAATTTTTAATGGATGAAAGTATACTTAATTTATTCATTAATATTCTAAAATTAATGGTTGTATTTTAATTAACGGTTTTGATAATATTCGTAGTTATTGAAACAGCATTGAGAAATTTGATGACTGTATGTACAGTTATGATATTTGCTTTATGTTTTTAAACCAATGGCCATACAAGCAAATGTTCATGCACTGATATTTTTACCATCAATTTGGGAACATCTTATTACAAATGTTTTGAGATTGGTGGCGACTAATTGTGCTCTTATAATCATTGTGTAATGTTCCAAACTAATGGTTGTAATATAATAAGTATTTGTTGCGGTATTCATCTTTCCAAATTAGAGATATTTTATTCTTTGTCATCAAATGTAACAACAAACTGAAGGAAACTTTTTGTAACATCCTTGATATGAATTAATACTATTTATGCACAAGTAAATTTTGACAATTATTTCAAACCAATGGTTAAAAGATCATGCAAACTCGTGGTTATATTTGAAGCCTCAAATTAGCAACAACATAGCACAATGGCGTTGAGATGCTATATCACTCAAACTGCTTTTGTAATAATTGCTCAATATCCCCAAGCAAATGGTTAAAAAATCATACAAGCTTTGTGGAGATAATGAAGCGAGCAATAGAGACATTTTATTACAGATACTTTGAGCTGTTGTACGACTGTGAGCGGAGTTGCATATTGGCTAACTTCCCAGAATAGTTACATAATTATAAACACTGGTGATGGCATTTTAGCATCTATTTGGGGACATCTTGTCACAATAGCTATGAGATGCTTGATCACTGTGTGTAGATTGGTAATAATTGATCAATGTTTTAAACTAATAAAAGCAAAATCATTCGCAGTTGCAATATTAGTTTTAGCACAAAATTGGTGAAGTCTTCTCACACATTCGCTTTAAGATGGTTGGCGAATAAGTGTGCACTTACAATTATAGATCAATTTTTTTCAAGCTAATGGTTCAAATACAACTAAAACTTCCTGTGATATTTGTGCTATTAAATTAGAGAGATTTTCCCACAGCCCAAATGCTTTGAAATGATTAGTGACTGTAAGTGAACTTACAAAAAATTGTAAAGTCATATGCATATGTGATAATAGTTCTGTGATCAAATTGAGACATCTTGGCAAGATGAATTTACATGGTTTAAAACTGCACATTATTTGATCATAATTGGTTAATGCGACCATACAAATGTTTAAAATAGCGTAAACATGTCTGAGATATTTGGCTGTCAAATAACGGCCATCTTACAGCAACGGTTTTTTGATTGTTCATGACTGTGATTTCACACATAATAATTGTTCTATGTCCCCAAATATATGGTTAAAATATCATACACACCTGTGAGAATAATTTTACCATCAAATTGGGGACATATTGCTGCAATGGTGTTGACATTGTCTATGACTGACTGTGTTCTTTTGTTTTAATTGGTCAATGTGCTCAAAAAACTGCTTAAAAAGCATATTCATTGGAGTTGATATTTTGGCATTAAATTTGGAACATCGAGCAGCAATGGTATTAGGAATGATGATGACTGTGATTTCAAATAAAATAATCGGTCAATGTCCCCAAATCAATGGTTAAAATATCATACACACCTGTGAGAATAATTTTACCATCAAATTGGGGACATATTGTTGCAATGGTGTTGACATATTCTATGACTGACTGAGTTATTGTGTTGTAATTGGTCAATGTGCTCAGGAAACTGCTTAAGAAGCATGTTTATTGGGATTGATATTTTGGCATTAAATTTGGAACATTGAGCAGCAATGGTATTAGGAATGATGATGACTGTGATTTCAAATAAAATAATTAGTCAATGTCCCCAAATCAATGGTTAAAATATCATACACACCTGTGAGAATAATTTTACCATCAAATTGGGGACATATTGTTGCAATGGTGTTGACATTGTCTATGACTGACTGTGTTCTTCTGTTTTAATTGGTCAATGTGCTCAAAAAGCTTCTTAAAAAGCACATTCATTGGAGTTGATATTTTGGCATTAAATTTGGAACATCGAGCGGCAATGGTATTAGGAATGATGATGACTGTGATTTCAAATAAAATAATTAGTCAATGTCCCCAAATCAATGGTTAAAATATCATACACACCTGTGAGAATAATTTTACCATCAAATTGGGGACATATTGTTGCAATGGTGTTGACATTGTCTATGACTGACTGTGTTCTTCTGTTTTAATTGGGCAATGTGCTCAAAAAGCTTCTTAAAAAGCACATTCATTGGAGTTGATATTTTGGCATTAAATTTGGAACATCGAGCAGCAATGGTATTAGGAATGATGATGACTGTGATTTCAAATAAAATAATCAGTCAATGTCCCCAAATTAATGGTTAAAATATCATACACACCTGTGAGAATAATTTTACCATCAAATTGGGGACATATTGTTGCAATGGTGTTGACATATTCTATGACTGACTGAGTTATTGTGTTGTAATTGGTCAATGTGCTCAGGAAACTGCTTAAGAAGCATGTTTATTGGGATTGATATTTTGGCATTAAATTTGGAACATTGAGCAGCAATGGTATTAGGAATGATGATGACTGTGATTTCAAATAAAATAATTAGTCAATGTCCCCAAATCAATGGTTAAAATATCATACACACCTGTGAGAATAATTTTACCATCAAATTGGGGACATATTGTTGCCATAGTGTTGACATTGTCTATGACTGACTGTGTTCTTCTGTTTTAATTGGTCAATGTGCTCAGAAAACTTCTTAAAAAACACATTCATTGAAGTTGATATTTTGGCATTAAATTTGGAACATCGAGCAGCAATGGTATTAGGAATGATGATGACTGTGATTTCAAATAAAATAATCAGTAAGTGTCCCAAAATCAATAGTAAAAATATCATACACACCTGCGATAATTTTTCTACTACCAATATTGGGATATATTTTCATGATAATATTTCTACTAATTTGTTAAACTAATGGTTACAAACTTGCTGATTAAAATACCAAACATTCCCTTGTGTTCATATTGACCTCTAAATAGTTGATGGTGAAAAGTACAGACTCCCTATTTGACTAGCATTGAGCGAATTGTGATATCGTGTGCACTTCTAATAGTTTGTCAATTGTACATAAATAACTAATATACCTGTATACTAAAACAAACACACTTTTCTTTTATGTTTACATCATACAACAGAAAAATTGTATGACAACATATTTGAGACTATCTTTGACGGTTTGCAGTTACAATAACTGGCCAAGTACTTCAAAAAACATTGTCTGTAGTATCATACATAATTTGAATGACGTACACGCCTTCAAATGGAACAAAGTTTATTTCAATAGTACCGAGATAGCTCAAATCAGTGTGTGCAGTGATAGTATTTATTTAACACTCCCAAGCTAATGGTTAAAATATTTTGCATACTTTTGGTCATATCTGCACTAAAAGTTCAGTCAATCTTGTTATTAAATATTTGAATAGAATTACAATTAAATGTATGGTTTTTGCAAAGATAGGCAACTCAATATATTTTTAAGAAAATGTAATAGAAGGCAAATTTTTGGTACGGATAACACGTTTTATTAAACATAATGATATTTTTATAAGGTAAAAGTTATTGGGCTTACATTAGGCATATTGGAGATACCAATGCTTCATTTCCAAAGCTTGATTCTAATATGTCTCCGCCTATGCTTGGCTTTTCATGCATGGCTTACAAACAGAAGAATTGCACAAAAGTTTAAATTAAAATTGGTAATCATCATGTGCAACCAAACAGAAAAGTATGACTAAAATTAACTGTATCCAAACTTATTTGGCTTCCTGATTTAAAAAAATTACTCACATTTGCTTGCCTGGTTATTTTTACTTTTTAAAAAAAAAGTTAACTCATGATCGCGCAATGTAATTTTTCTGATAGCTGCTTTTGGTAGTGATAAAATGAGATGTAGCAAAATACTTTATCGATTATAGTAATTAAATTTCTTGCCTTATCAGGGCTTAAGAGTTCTATGAAAACTATGTTAAAATGTTTACCTTGAACATACTCGCGTTAAATGTTGAAAAGTCTTAAATCTAGATAGACATCAGCCTGCAACCCAGGCCTGGCTGTTTGCAATTCAAAACCTTAACTTGAACAGATCACCGTAAATTCTGTGAAGCACTTGATTACACTGAAGTTATTACTAAACATAAAAAGTCTAAGGTCGATTCAACCTTTGCGCACCATACATATGTAGAATTAGTACTTTAAATAGGTTTAATAAAGAACTATTAAACTTCTAAGTTGACATTTGGGGAAAAATTTAGTGATGGATAACTTTTACAAGTACATCTACGAAAGTGTGGGAAAATTATCACATACCGACAACTCCAAAATGGTTGAAAAAAACAAAAATAAGCCAGAGTTATCTTCTCTACGCAAAAGTCCCCGTTTATTAGATAAAAAATTCATACATGTGTGTGATGTGATGTCCCCAAAGTTAGTGTTAAATTCTCATGAGCTATAACTGAAAAACAAATAAGATGACAGCTCCAAAAATCAGTGCATTTGTAAACCCAACAAAAACTGTTTTAATATGTTATTTTTTAAAGCTCTTAATGATAGATGAAAAATGTCCTCAAAGTGATGGTAAAAATATCGCGTCCCCAATTGCATGCGTTTACAAGACTGGGTGTGTGCGTGTGTGTGTACGTGTACTCATGCAAATGTGCATGTCTTAGTGCATGTGTGTGCACATGAGTATGTTAAATTGCACAAATATGCTCAGGTGCGCATGTGTCTGGGTTTGTGTGTGTGCATGCGTGTGTGTGTGTGTGTGCGTGTGTGCGTGTGTGTGCGCATATGTATGCACATATGTATGTTTGTATATAGCGATGTGCATACTTTTGTATGTACGTATGTACGTACATATGTAAATACGTGTACATACATACATGTACATACGTGTATGTATGTAAATGCATACATGTGCATGTAAATATGCACATACATACATATGTACATATTTATGTAAATACATGCATTCATACGAACATACCCACATAGGTACATGCGTATATACAGACATACATATGTACACACATACATAGGTACATATTTAGGTACATACATATGTATGTACACATGTATGTACATACATATGTACATGTATGTACATAGATATGTATGTACATACATACATATACATTTGTACATACAAATGTATATATTTCCATACATCTATATCTATATCCACACACCTATATGTGTACATATAGATGCATACATATATATTATAAAATCAACTTGCATTTCATATGGAACATATGTATATATCTATATATATATTTGAACCAAGAATATGAATATAAAGGAGCTGAATGAATATTACTTGAATCTAAGTGATTTGTGATCTGGATTAGCTTTTCCATTATACATGTACTATATACAAGCTCAACACTCGATCATTACGTATTCATATGTTGTACATAGACATCAAGATGGTAATTTTTAAAAATTTTGGTCATTTTAGCATGCGCATCATTTATTGCATGTCAGTGCTGTTTCTAGTGTTTCTAGTTTTCTAAATGTAAATGTGAAATCATTAGCCAGTAATGGCTAAATATAGTTTATTTTCATACAATTGCAATAAAAAAAGATTTTGTACAGGTGTGTAAAGTTTGTGGCTGCAAAAGTTTTTTGAACTGGGTGTTTGGTTTTGTTCGAGGTTGTTCAACATTTTCTAGAATTTTGGTCATAGTAAAAATCGCGCCAGTACACCAAGCCAGTACTGTTTCTATTCATGCATTCATGTGTCAATCAAAAAATTCCTAATTATCAAATTCATTGATATGCACTCAATAGAAAAGCCGATTATGATTGGCCAATTTCTGCATTGTTAAGATGAAAGTTGTTGACAAGACTCCACTGCGTGAAAAAAGGTAATTCCAAAATTTCCACTGTCTAGCCTAGCCAGCCATATTATAATAGGCAGTATATTGTTTAAAAATATTTATTAGAAAACAAGACTGCTACACATTCCAGTCAATTTTTAATACACAAAGTTACAAAGCTTACAAAGTTACGTTCTCAGAGATATTTTACCTTTGTTATGAGCTACAGTACAGCTAGCCAAAAGAGGATGTGTTTGAGTGTGTGAGTGTGTGTATTCGTGTGAGCATGTGTGTGTGTATTCGTGTGAGCATGTGTGTGTGTGTGTGTGCGTGCGTGCGTGTGTGCGTGCGTGCGTGTGCGTGCATGCGTGCGTGCGTGCGTGCGTGCGTGTGCCCGTGTTTGCATGTGTTTTAGCATGTGCATGTGTGTATGTCTTTGTGCATGTGTATGCCCATTTGTGTGTGCATGCGTATGTGTTTGCGTGTGTGTGTACATTAGGTATGCATGTCTGTGCAGGCACGCGCACATGCACACACATAGGCGCACACACACATAAGAAAAAACAATTAAATTCATCAAGCCAACAATATTATTGGAAGCAGTGTAGATCTGTAATAAGCACTATAATATAAGGTATCGTATGAATTACTCAGAAATAAACACAGTACAGAGAATTAGCGCAGTACACAGACAGACATAAGCAATTGCCTAACTTTAAAAGTTAGAATGGCCAATATTGAGGTTGAATGTTTTCATTAAAAGTAAATTTTGCGTACCTAAACTTTTTTTATCCCCTGCGCAATGTGTGGTATTTAGCTATTGGCGTAAAATAACATGAACACATTTTAAACAAAAATATTTTTAAAATTTAGATGTTTTATATTTATAATCTGTATCACATTAATAGAACATTACATAACTTATTTATTATATTGCGAGAGTGTATATGAATTACATTCATATATTAATAGATACTCTCAAAATCCCTCTTCATGTCCTATATATTAAATTATTTAATAAAATTGTCAACAGCTTTTTATTTATGATGTAAAAAATGTTCTTTAGAGAAAAAACAACAGTATTTACTACAATTTTAAATATCTTTGCTGCGACCCCAGTTTTGCTTTTAAAGTTCAACAAATGTCTTCTAAAGAAAAGAACATTTGACTTTTTATTTTAAAAGCAAAGATCACGTAAATTATTTCAGTTTAGGCAAAATTTATTATTAAGCATATTTGTATGCTATTAGCTTTAATGGTGAATTTTCAATAAAGCTTAGAGAATGATAAAGTACATATAAATAAATAAGTATATTAAACTGGGAGCCTAATAAAAAATAATTTTCCTACTCCCATTGGTCAAAAATATTCAAGGTGAAAGTATGAGATATCACTATTTTGCTCGTTGTATTTACTGTCAGCAACACCTTAGTCCAAAAACAACAAATTGGTCCTCTATCTCGAGCTAACAGCAAGATCTTGGATTTTAGTACATAAGATTGCACACATCACTTAATATTCAATCTAAGTATATTTTCTTGTTTCTAGTCAAACAAACAGTTGGGTTTAATTTGTAAGACAATCTGCTGAAAGTGATTTGGTTATCATGATAAGTTTGTGGATGACAAGAAAAATGTCGAAATAATAACAAAACTTTTAAAGAATACACTTCAGTCAATTCTTTTTCTACGGCTGTTGATCACAATTTACTGTCATTTTATAATGAGGTTCTTTAAATATTATCATTAAATTACAATAGTAAATTTTACAAATTATTAGACGTTAGTGCTAATAGGTTCTAGTTAAAAGAGTTTGTCGAGGACTTAGGCTAAGACTGAGGCTATAAGGTTTTTTTAAAGTTTTGTGATTGAATATTTGGCCTTAAGTTTATTATTACATTAACTGTAAAGTATTTAATAATCAATCGCCTATCACAATGGTTCACTCGATCTCCAAACAAATATTTGGTGAAATACCCAAAATGCTAATTGTAATTTTCTACTATCGCCGACAAAAATTCATATCTCATCTTATTAAATTTGTGAAATTTGTTCATCAACCCACATTCAAACATAATAAAACTAATAATGTTAAACCAATCTTAGAATAGTAATAGATATTTATTTACCCATGGAAATGTGATCCACAAGTCTGATGAAGTCAGTATCCTTGACTTTATCTATATCAGCATTATAATAGTCTAAGACAGACTGTGCTTCATCTTCCATCAGTTGCATGACCTGAACTTGAGAGGCCAACATAGTTCTCTAGAATTGAATAATAATAAAAGGGTTAATAGTGAAAACCATGATAAGGCAGATAACCAAAGCTGTAATTCATTTCAGATGCAGGACATTTCAGTCTCTCTTTAGTAAACTTATCACTCTAGTAGTAGAATAAAATTGCAATATAAAGGCTGTAGGTCACAGATATACGTATTATTGCATCCAGGTTCTTCTACTGTATTTATAACAAACAGTACTAATTAATTCCGCACATTTTAAAATGATATTCTAGGTATTTAACAACAAGGAAATAATGATAGCGGATGAACTAGGCAGAATAAATGGTTTTACATATAGATTGCTTTTAGGGAACTCGCAGCGCAGATATTCAATTCGACTAGTCACTCACTGTCATTTTATGTAGAGCAAATTTTAGTGTATGTTATTTTAAGCATGTATTTTGGTAGATTTTATTTAAAACTTTTATACTATCCATAAAATTTTCATCTAAAATTTATTTTTCAGTTTTTTAAATTAATTTATAGCCAAATGCAAACTTCAGGTGTGCTGAACAAATTTAATGTGTAACTTTTTGTAATTTTGAGCTAGATCCATGTGCAAACATTTTGAATATTCACCCACTCTTTAGTGTCTCAGTGTTTAAAAACATAATAAATGTTCTGTAAAAAAACAGAAATAAACTTGAAATGTAAAACAATGCTTTTTATTTATTTACCTTTTGTCTCAAAGAGTTAATTTTTGCTTTCTTTGCTTCTTTCCATCTTTTAAAATCTTCCTCGCTTTGCTTCTTCAATTCGTAAAAGTCAGCAAGCTTGTGGATAGAGTGAGAAAATGTGCACTGCTTCTCCATGCTGCATCTGAATAGTTAAAAAATACTTGAATAGATAAATTCTAATGTTGTCATCAATTGAGCTCATTGATTGGCTGTTCAAGCTCAAAATTTAGCTTACTATAATGATAGAAACCCTTCTAATCTTAATTGAAACATGTAAGATTCCCATTATTTAATTACAACTAATTTATGACCTTATTGTTTTAGTTTTTTCTAATGACACACCTCAGCTAAGTTAAAAAAATCTTATTTAATATAATTGAATAGCATTTTGGCTGACTGATCAAAAGAAATACATGATGCAGTTTTGAACACCCAAAATCAGATTTATTACAAAGATTTGAAATTGTGTTTAAGCTGGCTTCTTTCAGTTTCTATTGTGACGGTATTTCAGTTAGTGATACTTAAAATAAAACTAGTAACTACTGCAACTAACTAAAAATGAGTAAAATCATCTAAGCTTAAACAGATAAAATTAAACAATTAAAGGAACAAAATTGCAATTATTGACTTTATCTCTAATATGGGAAAACAGTAACCTAATTATCAACAATCATTAATGTGATAGTTGATAATTGATTTTATCCCTGAATTGAGAAAATAACATGATGAACTAAAACAATCCACAATACATGTAATATAACGGAATAAATCATCGTTAACTTTAAAGTTAATTCCCAAGTAAATAACTTTGTACACTTCAAACCAATGGTATACTGAAACAGCTTTACAGAGAATAATTGTACAATACTTTGACCCTCTATAAGTACCTTTGACAGATGAACTCTTTACAGTTTATGCACTGCCAATCTATATGTCTCTGACAGCCAGCAGACTCACAAATTTCCCCTGAAACAAGAACATAGTAATAATACAATAATATAGGTTGTAAATATGCTGAAGAAACTAACAATAGATTAAAGTTCCAAAGGCGGTAGTACCTGACACCATTATAAGTCTAAATATGTCAGCAAAAAGTCATGAAAAACGCGTTCAACGAATTATTTATCAGTTGAAGATGAATACTTTTGGCAATAGAAAACTATGAAACAAAAGTTGATTTTTCTGGCATATAAAATTTGTCATACTGCCATTCAGTTCAACAAAGCCTTATTTTACTTTTTGTAGCTTTATTAACAACTGAACAAAATGACAGCTACTGCCAGATAATTTTCTGCTGAAATGTATATAGTTTTTCCTAATGTTCTCCCAGCAAACTATACCAATTTGACCAGGTTTTATTCAATCTTATTCATTTTATACTATACTATATTTTACACATCTTATACTCTTATACTTTTATTACTAAAAGTAATTGAGAATGATCTAGAGATAGAGCGAGTAGTAGCACAACACTAAGAATTAATCAGAAATACTGCCGGTTTAAACAACACTCATTGGCTAAGCAAGTAGCCAGTCATAACATTTCAATTTAGGCCAGTTACCTGTATATTGTAACTTTAAAAAAAAGATGTGATAAAAAACTACTAATTATATCAAGACAGTCAAGTAGAGTGATATCAGTATATACACACTATCTGATCAGTGTAAATAATACTGTATACTTCTTATGGTCAGATTTGTGGAGCCAATAGCATCATCTGAATACATTACCATTATCCAGCTTGCTCTCTTTAACCGCAACATTGAGCTTGTCAAACTGGTCCTGGAGAGGATCGACCAGTAAAATTTTAGGGTAGTTCGATGGGTACTTTGAAATGACTAAACTACAGAATGGGCAGTGCGGATCTTTTCCTTTTTCCTCTTGGGATGATTTTGTCACTAAATGCTCTATAGATGTAAAATACAGTTTTATTAAAACACTTTGGTAGTAGTCATTCCTAAGTGAGCCGATGTAAAAATATAGGATGAATCAGAGGTGATAATCATAAATAATAAAATATAAAAAGGGAAATACTTATAATGGCGGTCTAAAAGTAAAAGTGTACCCAGTAATTAGCTTTTTATTTAGTTTTACTGAAGTTTTTGTCTTCCAAGATCTACTTCAGAATAATAAAAAAAATGTATATAAAAGTTTATTTTCCAAAAATATAAAGAGTTTTGCAGTAATAAGCTGTTACACATTTCATGAACCAAAGGTTGTAGGAGATAGTTATCAACCAAGTAAGTTCAGACAGAAAATATATTTCTGGAGAGAGTGTGCAGAAAGGCTCTTCTAGTTAACATTCACCACTTTTACTAATTTGGTTTCATAATTCTGTGTAATGTGATTATACATGTATTCAAAAATTGTAGATTGCATTGGTTGAATGAAGCATTATACAATCTGACCATGCTATCTAATTTAACACTATATTGGTCTATTGAATCGCAATATAATATTTTGAGCTGTCACTGGTCAAAGATTGTTGCTAGAATTAGTAAGCTGCCGCTTGTCATGAATGGTTATCGGATGAGTGTTCAGTCTTACATCAATTCCTGTTAAATGATTCAGTCACTATCCTGCTTGCTTTAACTTATAAAAAATGTTTGTGTATCAATTTTTGTTGTCGTATTGAAAAGTTGCTAAAAGAAATGGCTGGAAATGAAGCAGCATAACATAGATATATAGCTGCTGGTCTCTCACAACCACTATCCCATCAATATTTCTTATAAACATATTATAAAATTTGCTAAACAAATCAAGTTTGATCCACAATAGTCAAGAAAAATATGATATGAGCAACAAACATAAGTTACTGGCAATGCAATAATAGTACATGCACAAATTTTGTAAGTGGTTCACAAGGTGTCATTTCAGACAAAATTGAACTACTGGCTACGGCTAAATTAAACAAAACAATGAGCTTTGTTATTTTTCAGAAAGACAGAGCCTCAATATTTCAAAACTCATATGACCAAGAAGCACAAGCCAGATTGTAACAAAAAAACTAGATGAATAAAGTCTATCCTGAGTCAAGCAAATCAGCCAAAAACAAGCTAGACATTCACCAACAAACATGGTAAACACATGATATACTGACTCACGCATGATAAACACATGATATACTGACTTACTAAGACAAGATAGACACATGATTTACTGGCTTACTTAGATAAAATAGACACATGCTATACTGACTCCTTTATACAAGATAGACACACGATATACTGACTCACATAGACATGATAAACACATGATATACTGATATACTTAGACAAGATAGACACACGATATACTGGCTTACCCACACAATTTAGACAAGCGCTACCATAACTAATCTAAACAAGAGATACACCGGCTAAACTGACTCACCTATACAAGAGAGACACATACTATGCTGACATGGCAGCATTCTCAGTCCAGTGTGCTTTGTACATACAGGACAAAGCAAGCTCTCCCTCAACTTCTTGACAATCTTTTCTCTTCCTTCTGCCATTTCTTACCAGACAACATCCTGAAAAATATTTGATTTGATAGGCCTTCAACTCAGATAACCCCCAATTTCCAACATACAAACAATGTAGAAATGATACATATTTGTTTTGTAAAAACTTTACACAAATACATATTGGTGTATATGTATACATATATATGTATGCTTGCTGAAAGTCTGGCATTGCACAGGTAGTAAAAAGTCTATGCACTGAGTGTTTATTTTTGTTCAAAATATAATAATAGTTGAAACTCGATGTTTCAAACATCGTAGAATAAAAAAGCTTTTTGTGCACTTCAAATGAATTATAAGAAAATTTACAACCATTTTAAAAGTTTTCAATTTAAAAAAATGTTATAATTTAAATTGCATATCATGAAATAGTGTTCTGTTGAAATAAATTAGGAAAACAAAAATGCTGTAAAAGTGTATGAATGTACATGTAAAGTAATTAGCATGTTATGGCAAAAAAAATTCAGTTTGGCTACAATTACAACACAAAATTGTTTGGAACACAAGTATAATTATATTTTATGCAATAATACAAGGATGCAACTAATGCAAACATGCCTAACAAAAATCATCAAAACTTCATATATACTGTAAATAATAGAAATTGCTAACAAAACAATAAATTAATCTGTAATTATAGTTGACTACGTAAGCTTTAGTTCTTCATGGATATGATCAGCACAAAGGTTTAACCTTTCTAAGCACTACAATCAGCAGGTACTGTAGGGAGCCCATACTATTGAGAAAGACTTAAACAAAGCAAGAGCTTCACTTGAATACATGTCACTTACCCCACTTATACTCAAAGCAAAGTTTTACTATATATGTTACTGATCAAAGTTTCCAACCTTATTATAATCAAAATTTTACAACTTTTTTGCTTTGGAGTTTGTTTTTACTGTAGCTTATAATATAAACTGCAGTACACTATACATGCTGCGCTATAATAGCGAGCATTGTGTATCTCTTTTTGGCGTTGTAGGAGAGAATTCATTGCACGTTATCTCAGCAGCTTTGTTATTTAGTTGTAATCAACTGCCGAAGTTTGGTTTAAGAAAATTTTTTCATTAATTTGTTGGTTCGAAGTCCAAAAGTATGCAGCCTATATATGGTGAGGACAAAAAGAACATTGTGCTCCATGTAGAAAGGTAAAAACAAAGTTATAATAGGGAAATTTTTACCTGCGGGCAAAGTGTAGTAATTAAAAATTTAGCGTCTATTAATCGCAAAAAGGATATGCTGTATATGGTAACAGAAGTGGTGATGAGAATGGCTTAAGGCTGATTGACATTATATTGACTATTGAGAATAACGATGTTTACACTGTCACAAACCCATCGTCATTTGCATCAGAAAATACTTTGTGACGAAGTGTTTTATTTTTCTTTTTAAACTCTCGGAAAAAAACCTCTTTGGGTTCACATCCTGGAATCAATTACAAGCCTCGCAGTGACTGTCATAAACAGAAATAAATAATGTTATCCGCAACTCCAAATAACCGTCATCAAACAGGTACACAATGGAAAGGAGGTCATCGAAGCTCAGAAAAAAACAATTACGGAAAGTTTGACAGCTGCAAGCTTTGGACATTTGATTTTTGTGTCCATTGAAAATTACAAAATATTCACGAAGACCAAACAATGTGGTTTTATGTGGTTTTAGGTGTGTAATGCTGTAGTATTGTAATACCATATTTTGCTTAAGTAATATTCAAAATATTGAATATATATGTTCTTATATACACTAAACAATAAACACATATATACATATGCACATCTCATATATATACAAAACAAATACATATTATTTGAATATGTAAAATATATATATGTATGATATATATATATAAAATATATTAAAAACTGAAAACTTTTAAAACTGTTTGCTACTTAAATTTTCATGGTTGTTACCATTCACAAGGTATTATTAAAATGACCTGAAGCTCATATGAGATTCAGATCACATGAAACTTTATGAAGTAAACTGTTTTAAAAGTTTTCAGTTCTTAATATAATTTTTATAAATGCTCTATTTTAATTTTGATTTTTAAAAAATGATGTTTATTTTTTAAAGAAATATATACACATGGAATATTATCAACCTAAGAATTCAAATGGTTTTCGCTTCATCATCGTCATTGTCAGAGTTTATAGAGGATTTGTCTTTATTTCTTAGATGAAGACACAAACATGAAACATAAACTATGAGTTGGTAAGATTCTTGTCAACCATAGTAACAACAATAAGAAATATGAAAAGAGAGAGGTGATACTCATCCCGTATTACTTTATTATTAAGTTACTATTATTTGTATACCAGCAAAAAACAAAAAGCTTCTAATATGTCTATAGCAATACTTTCCAAATTATTATAGCACTCAAAACAAATCATGTGTGATACCTCTATATTGTCTTTCCCGTGGCTATATAGCCTATATACAGTCCATCATTCAATACTCAGGGTACTCCCAGTTGCAATACCTACAAAACACTCCTACCATATCTTTCAGTGCTTTTTTGCTAATTTTTTTAATCATAAACGTGTATATATATAGATATATATTCTCACTTGTATATATTATATATACAGTATATATGTATATAAAATATATACATATTATTTTTACTGTTTCGATAACTAATAATTCACAATGAATGAAACTTGAACTCAGAACCTACAGGTGTGCAGTCAGACATGAATAAATTTTGTTTCCAATCAGTTGGACTGCAGATGGATGCTAAGAGGCTGGTTCTAAAAAAAACACCTAAAGTTTTGGCACCAGAAATCAATAGCAAATGGTCGAAAGCCAACAGCATAGTTGCGAGGAATTTGAATAAAGTTGACCAAACTGTGTGAAAGCGGATAGCCTTCAAACGAACTACAAATGTGCACACATACATACCCATACACAATGAGAATTGGAAATTTATCAATACCAAATGCGCAAGCCGAAACCAAAAGCAAGGGTAAAGTTGATTCATACTGCGATTATACTAGGCTCATGTGAATCATTAAAACAGGTCTATGATATATATCCAGTCATTGATACTATAAATCCAAAAATGTTTTGTTATTATGTTGGCGCTCAGTCAAGACCAGTCTTACTAACTTACTTGTTTGGCGCTAGATCAAACTCAACATATGAATGTCTCCCGAGAAGGTATTTTAAAGCCCTTGAAACTATGTTGAAGGGGTTGAAACTATGCCCTTGAAACATATTACTTGATCAGTGTCTTGAAAACCGCATGCCTGCAGCCAGCAACTGAGGCAATTTTGTTTTTTAAAAATAGGTTAAACAGCGGCACAAAAGGTCTGCCAGTGCCTAAAAGCTACACTAAGCTGACAAGCAGACTATGTTCCTATAAAATGTTATTACAGTAGAGTGATGATTGTTAGAAGCAATATATGAATAAAAACTTATGCATATAAAACAACAGGAACGCAAAACCTTTGTGCACATGCAAGGATGATGTCACTGGTCGCTAAAAGCATTTATAAGGCTAAAATAATTCACATCACATGTTTTTTTTACTAAAACAGTGCAACTTTGATTTAGGACAGAAGGAAAAAACACGACTGTTCAATGATGGCATTACAGCGCTTTTATGGGAATGTGTCACTAGGCTTTCGCACTATATAAACTTGTTTATTCACCGGCAGTCCAGCTTGCTGATAAAGCCCAGATAATGATAATCATTTGTGCAAATATTTATAAGCTTGCTGATAAGGGCAGATGTTGAAACGTGTGAATATCAACCTGAATGTTATGAACATTTATTCTCTTTATTTGAACTTTCATCCCTTGATTTGGGCAGATGGACTGACACTTTTATTCTTATAACAATGATGTGCACAGCAGTCTTCTGAACAATCTTATAGGTATATTTAGACATTTTTGAAAATGAATAAACCTAATGTGACTTTTGTAAAGTAAACTTCAAACAAAAATTGGACTCAGACATTTATGAAGGCTCTGAAAAAGTATGTGTTCTGTACCACTAGCAATGCTACTACTATTTTTTTCTTGAGCGAAAAAAAAGCATAGGCTGATGGTGATGCCTCAAACAATATTATTTTGGTATTGCTTATGCTGTAGAATGTTTATCAGGAAAAGTTATATATAAAAATATATATATATTTATATATATATATTCATATATATATATATATATATATATATATATATATATATATATATATATATATATATATATATATATATATATGTATATACATATAAATATATCTATATTAACTAAAAGCAGGTGCAAAAGCATATAAAAAGAGAACTCTACACTAAAAAGCTGAAAGATAATTAGTGGAGTGTGAATTATTTGATGACTTATTATGAAGAAAGTAAACTTTTAGTAATTGCGCTACAAATTTGTTTTGCGCGAAGCACTCATCAGACGCGATTGTAGTAAAATTTTAGTCTGACCGCGTCTGATGACTGCTTCACACGAAACAAATTTGTAGCGCAATTACTAAAAGTTTACTTATTTTGTAATGATTTTTTAAATATATATAAATACATGAAAAGAGCTGAACATAGAAAACTGCCTGTTATTGAGACTAGAACAAGCTATTTCATCAACTGGTCACACAATTAAATCTGAATGAAGACCTAGTCAGAGGTGACCGAAGACCTAGTCAGAGGTGACCGAATAAGAGTTGACTATGCTTGCTCTAGCAAAATGATTTGTGAGTAGTGATGACAAGTATGAGATTCAACTCTATAGTCATAATATGACTATAGAGTTGAATCTCATACTTGTCTATTATATTATAATAGAATACTTTCAAGGAACACATGATAAATCCACCAACTATTGTGCGGATGTTGTCAAACATCCTGCATCCTTTAGATGGTTCCAAGTTTCACTATTGTACAATTTTTGCTACTGAGACAAATTGTGGCAAGGAACATTAGAATGAACAGCCCATGATGATAGCTGCCACTCGTGTCTAATGTGCTTAATTACAAGCAATACACGTCACAAATGAAAACTGAAGTCATGTAAATACTAATTACCTGGCTAAAAGGGGTGAAGTTTCTGTAGTTGAAAAACATAAGTTTACGTACAGTAGGTCAAAACTGCCTCAAATTATAGTTCGAGGTCAATTGCCCAGCAAACTGTTAGGCAGTTAGAAAATTGCAGCAAAATTCATAGCTTCCACTTAACATTTGAGGTGTGAGTCTAACTTAGTTTTTCTAACCAATCTAACAATCTAACAATTTCCAACGATCTGACAAACTTTTGTCTGAATTGAGAGGTTTTTACTTAGCTTAGTCCCTTCAAGTTAATTTAAGTAGTTATATGCAGCTGAAATCTTATCAGACAAATGTTCAGGTACTTTTAGATTTATTATCATTGTTGTTGAAGATTAAGGGAGAGTTTTCTCAATAACTTAGACAAAAATAAAAGCGTTAAACATGAATTTGGATTTATTAGGATTTGTATCAACCATCGTAATAAAGATTACAAAACTAGAGAGATAGGTGAAGCAACTCCTATATCATCTTTATGCAATTCCAATATATATACAGTGTCTATGCATTGCTTTATACAAGTATTATTTATAAAAATAACAACTTGCTCCACCTACAATGTATAATGCAATAACTATGAAATATTATAAAATGACATAACCAAACATATGCTATGCCTATAAGATGCCTAAGTGACATCTACAGATTGACTTCATATGTCTATACAATACATCATACAACACCTAGGGTACTGTCCAATGCAGTCAATGTGAAACATTCACACAGTATCTACATATTGTTTATATCAATATGTTGTAAAACTGTATACTACATACACTATCAACAAACATAACAATACACTATTTCAATTTTATTTCCAATCAGTTAGGCTGCACACACACACGCACGCACGCGCACACACACACACACACCACAAACACACACATGTGCTTGAACGTGTGTGTAAAGTTTGTGGCAGCAAAGATTTTTTGAACGCAAAGTTTGATTTTGTCCGTGGTTGTTCAACACTTTCCTAGAATTTTTGTCATAGTAAAAATTGCACTAGTACAGCAAGTCGGTACTGTTTCTAGTCACGCATGTCAATCAATAAACTCCTAATTCTCAAATACACCGATAGGCACCCGATAGAAAAGCCAAAGATGCTTTGCCTGCTCCTGCATTCTTACAATCAAATTTGTTAAAAGTTTAAGTCAATATTGTCAAAGAACAGATAGGAAATAATGATTAACAAGGCCTTTATGTTAGGGTTACTTTTTAAGGGAACCTTTTTGTAAACTGATTCTTATGAAACCATTTTTATGAATAATGCGCGCTGCCGGCGTGTATGGTTTGGTAATAAAATACAGGTTTGAATGCAAACCTTAAAACATTGTTTTGTTAATTAATGAGTGCTTACCGTGCAGTTGACTTGGTTCTACATGTAGTTGCCTTACATTGCTTATATATATCGTCATCACTGAAGCCCATACAATACCAAGCTATATATATATAAGCAACATACTCATCACACATTTAGCGAGGAAGAAAAAATATATTTATGACTCTCCAAGGTTATGAATGGCAAATCATGGTACACTACTTAAATCTGATTTTTATTCAGTTCAGTTACTTATATTAGTTAGTTTTTTTGAGAGAGGAAGCATGACATTAAAATCTAAAGAGATAATGTGTACACACTCAGTACTGTATTGTCTGAAAATAACTGCTATATTCTACATGCACAGATCTGCACATCATGCTAATAAAAGTAATATGCCAAGCACTATGTGCTCCGAGCTTCATAACAACCCCTAGAAACTCTTTCTTTTACGTACCTTTCAAATACTATAACCAGTTTTTTTCTATTTTGCTTTGCTGCTCAGGGCTACGTGTCTATTCTGATGGTTTATAACAACATCAGTTAGACTAGTGGCTGAGTGTAGTCGGAGTTATATTTTTCAAATACAATGATTACAAACTGTTTCAGTCTATCCCCAAAGAAGCACTGTTGAATCTAGCACATGCAGTTTTACTGAGCTAAATACATTGTTTTTATACATAAATGTTAGAAGCTTCGGTGCACTGCCAGCCACTCAAATAAAAAAGGTTCTGTGCTCAATTTTAGAGAAAGCAAATAAGATGTTGTGGGTGTAACTTTAGATATTTAAGTTTTTTACTTTGCTAACAAACATTTTGTATTAATAACTATTGCGTAGACAAAATGTTTAAAATTGACTATTTTGTAGGACGGTAGTTTAATGTCAAATCAATGGCTCCATGTTGTGAATCATTTGCCTGTAAATGTTGAATTCCAAAAATTAGTTGTAACAGCTGTATGAACTTTATATAAGAAACTATAAAACACGATGAAATTTTTAAAAACTTAGAAGCTTAGAGTGCTAACACTTGAACTATTTTTCTTTCTGATTTTGATTTTTCTAGCAGTTAAGTTGTCTGGAAAATACTGTAGTTAAAAATTCCACAATAAAATGACGGCTATCGAATGTTAAATATTGACATGCTTTTTTTCAAGAGTTAAAATTAGTATTTAGAAACCTATCTTTGATTGCTGCTTTAGCTGCTGTAAACTGTTCACATGGAAATACTGGTTGGATTGTGTTTTAAGTAAATCTTTGTGCACTGAATAGTTGTGCGCAAATGGTAGGCAGTGAATGAATGGTTATAAATATGTGACAACAATCATAATAAGGGATTTAGCAACCAAAGGCATAGGCACAAACATACTGCATAGGCACTCACAACCATCCTACTAGGCTTATTGATGTTTGACGGCAAGCCTGTGCTGTTCTATAAAACTTTTTGTTTTATAGAAAAGCTCTGGCTTACCTATTTTTCTGATTTTATTCAAATTTCAAATCTGCATATGAAGTTTGAATACAATCAGAAAAAACCTAGCACTAAAGTGGATCCCTACCTCTACATTTCAGAGATGTAGCAGCTAAGTAAAATGTTTACGCACACATGCACATGCACATGTCCACAGACATGAACACGCACACAAACACTTATACAAACATACAAACAAATACGCAAACAAATATGCACACACATACGCACACACACGCACGCACACACACACACACATGCACACACACATGCACACACACTCGCACGCAGGCACGCACGCACGCACGCACACACACACACGCACACACACTGGTAGAAACTTCATTAGAAGCTGATACAAGGTAAAACAACTAATAGCAGACAAACATGCTAGTTTGTCAGCATAGAATACTTTTATTGCAGAGATGCAAATTCATTTGTAAATAGGAACATATTGAAAGAAATTTTTGATTACTGATTTCACAAACCTTGAAAAAGATCTGCGTCTTTGTTTATCAAATGACCACATATTCACTTCATCTCAGATTTCATAATCAGGTCTATACCGTGCAAAGTGGATCAGGTAGTAGCAGCCATCAGTAAGTCTCATGTCCTCCGACAATAATTTAGGTATACTCTGAATGTTTACCACCGCACCACCAGCCTTTCGTTCCTTGCACAAATGGCAAGTGAATAGTGGCCTGCGACAGAAAAATGGTGAACAAGAAAATCAGCCTGTGAAACAACAGCATTAGTGAAGTACATAAAGTCTAAAAATATTTATAAAAAAATAATAATACTCTGAGCAAAACTATAAGCATTTTGAAATATACTTGAAGTTATAAAGAAGGAAATGTGTAGGAGCGTTTGAGGTAGCATTTTTTGGTAATGTATAGTCTTCATCAGCTTGCGAAACTAAAACAAAGAGTCCATTAGTTTAACTTAAATACATTAACTCATTTTCCTTCTCAGTGTAAACATTTACTAATTTGTTAGTTCGGTTATTTGTTTTCTGCTCATTAATTCATTATAGAAACATATCAAAACAGAGTAAAATCTCTAAGGTCTAAAGGAGACCCCTTTATTTGACCGCCACTATGTGAGAGGTTTTGAATTAAAGAGCACCACCATCTCTTTGAATCCCACCTCCAGTTGAACGCCACTTTGAACATCTTCGATCTTTATGAACCCATAGTATCAAGGAATTTGTAGAAAATTGTCCACAAATCATATTAATAATGAATCGTTTACATCAGTGACAATCAATCCTGTTTTATTGTTGCTAAGCTGCCAAGCTTTTTAATTTGTGTCAAAACTTTAAAGTAGAATTAAAAAGCATTAATGTTTCGGAATAATTGTAGTTCTGCGTTTGACACAGTTTTGATACTTTGTAGTACATGTATATAAACAGTTTACGCTTAAGTTGGTACAAAGATTATATGTAGCAAACTATTGGTTACCCTATAGCGTAACCAAAAGCTCGCTACAATTTACAAATTTTTTTCTGTGCCGAAACATGGTTTGGCCAGTAATATTGACTGGTTGCGCATTTCAGAATAAGAGTTGAGGTCAGAAAAAGTTGCGGCAGGTGGTTAGTGAACAACCAGAAGCTTTTCGTTTCATTGAAAGCAGCAATCAGAACACAGCTAACCAAGCAAGTGGTGCAAATATTTTTGTTTTCTTAGCGTAATATTTTGTTTCTGCTTGTAATATAAGTGTGGTTCATTTATTTCACTTGATCATAAATTAATCTTTGTAGCATTTGATATATTTTCCTTTTATACTTTATAAAGTTGCAGATTTGTATTATACATGTATTATTTGATAGCATTATTGCTATTACTATTGCTACTGCAGTAATCCGATCTTGCTATCGATCGACTCACGTACATGTAACACATTTTTATTTCGCATAAAAAGCTGGTTTTTTTGTGCAAGTGTAGCAAACATATCTTTGAGTGTAATGAGGAATATTTTCAAGCTTGCTCTAGATTTTACACTGTACAACCTGTGTTATAGTAATAAGATTATCAAGTGAAAAACTTGTACTAAATAAACTAAAAAGCAAACTACTGCACAACAATTTGTCTCTTAAAAAAGCTTTTGGTTTCATTGAAACAAGTTTACATTAATTTTAATGCAAATTCTAAAAACATTTTCACACAATTATTAGTTAAGAAAACTTAAAAAAACTTATGTCAATTTGAGCTTCAGCTTGATTAAACTGTAATTCAATGTGCAAGTTTATTTAGAGGGCAAACTAATTTCCCCAGGAATGGTTACTGTAAACTCTCCCAGGAAATATAGGTAGGCAGTTCTTGTCAATCCCATTTAATAACCATCGCTAGTTAGTAATTCAACGCTTCAGCAAACAAGCAATTTTGCTTCACAGATGATTACAAAAAATCCAACCATCTTTTTTCTAATTAATGCTTCCATACATTCAGTGTTACTATGGATACTGCAAAATAGAAAGCTTCTATGCATATGGAAGAAAAATATGTAGAGAAATAGACCTTGCTACTAGAGTAAGTTTCGTCATATTTAGACAGCCGGAGGTCAAAATATAGGATTATGTTTACAACCATGATGGGTAAAAAGCGTTTAATAATGAATCAGGTGTAGTACTGTCAGAAATACTGCCCGCTATTAGGCAAATATGCTTTAATTTTTATACTTCTAGTTTACCAGTTTTTGAATAAAGCTATGAATGAGTGTGAATCACATACTCTCACTCTCCTCTCCCGAATTATAAGCTTCAAGCACATAATGTCTGCCATAGTAACAGTAAGTTTAAGTTTTTATCATTCATTTTAAAAACAACCAAAAAAATTTTGTGATGTTCTTTTTAGAACAACCTCTAATTGAGATTAATTACATTGTATCATGTGTGATCTATAGTGTAGCTGACAGCTATAATTCTGCATCAAAGCAGCTTGTCAATTTTAGCAGATCATAAAGGCACAAATACTTAGGTATACTAAGTTTTAGCACAGGGATAGTATAGCAGCACCTGGGTGTGCCAGTGATGAAGTAACGCACTCAACCAGCAAGCAAATCATATTTTTACAGGGTGCCCTAGTAGAGTGGTAGTTGTGTGAAACCTTATGTTAAGGTTGTATCTATGCATCTTATATCATGACTGGTTTTATGGTTCTCATTTACAAATTCCTAAAAGAATTATAATGACTAGAAATAAGTCATAAATGACTCATTTATAATGGGGGCAGCTATAAATGTCAGACAGCACCCAGGGAACTGTATTGATAAATTAACTAAGTTAAAGATAAGCCGCCTACTTAAAGTTAGTCAATACATTTATCTAGTTGGCATGCTGCCAGCTCTTTTATCTTAATAACTTGTGGCCCTTCCCTAGGTTAAGCACCGTTCAGACATGACGGTTGAACTTTTTGAGCACAATTAGAGGAAATTTTATGCGCAAATTGAAATTAAACTTAAAAAGTTGATTGTGTTGTCTATGCTAATGATGAACAACATTCCTACGTAACCCATTAAACATCATTGGAAGCTAATTGTCAGCAAAAAAATGCTTTACAACATAACCCAGAATACATCAGCAATTTGTTTTCATTTGTCAAGAAAGTTTCATCAAATTCTAATGCTGATGCACAATTTGTTAATGAAATAATTTGCTAAATAAAACCATTAAAATTGTACCAGTGATGAAATAGGCATGATAATAATATGTATTTCTTTAATGGCAATGACTTAAATTGCTTTCAAGATTGACATTTTTTTTACTCTTTGTTTCTTACTGTCAGTCTTTCACTAACTGGTCATTGCAAGACTGACAGTAATAAAAGTGTTGTCCGATGCTTTGCGTTTTGCCTTCAGTGCGCCTTATCCGCTAACCATAACTGTTTTATCATACTGTAGTGAATTGATGCACTAAACATTGTTAATTATCAGAATTATGTATTTAGTTTGTAGATTACTAGAGAAAGTAATATACCAGCGATTAAGAACATTAAACTAAGTGTCTATAACTGGTAATGCAATAACAAGTTGCTTTGCATAACATAAGCCTACTTACTGTAACACACACATAAATACATAAAATCTATATTAAATTTAATGCTCACAATGTAAAATAAATGGCTTTTTATTTTATCTCAAAAAATGCTGTCATTTGAACCCCTAATTCTAATAGCCTAGTTTAATTAATGATGATATGTTTCATTTTCATAATTACTCAGATACTACATGAACATGTTTCTTTACCCGGATGCTGTGCCTTAATGTGACAAATTATCATTGGCGTTGTCTCATCTATTTCTCATGGTAGTTTTGACATTCCATTCAAAGCCATGCGTTTTTGTTTTTTTTCAGTGCGCTAAAACCACTTCGACTAACCGACATTGCAAAAATGAGAGGGTTAAAATTCTCTTCATGTTTCCTCAAGATTGAATGCCGACTGATCTATCTTTTAATATTCATGCTGTTTTAAGCCTTGTATCAAAAAATATAAAAAAATTATTCATACTTAATATACCAAATTAGGCCATTTTTAAAATGCTAGTCTGACGTTACAAATTAAATTTTTTTGAATAACCCACACATTGATATTTTTGATGTTACGTCAATTTTAGATTCAAACAGCTGCTTGACGTATATGTGGTAGTTTTGATAACTTATATGTTATGGTCGTTGAAATTAGAGTTATGACTGTACAGCAGTTCAGTTGCGGTGTGGCAGTCACACAAAGCCTCACATTTAAAACCGTAAATTGGTCATCAAAGACTTGTATATTTAAAATCATTTCAGACTATTTGGCCATAAGTTATGTGGTCAAACTTGCCATGATCTGTGTTGGCAGGAATCCAATTAATCAGATAGCAAATTTAAAAGTTATTATGTCGTAGTTTTTAGAGATATTTTGTTTTTTTATAGCTTTTTGTTTATGTTTTGTGTAGAGTGTAAAAATAAAAACTGGAAACAAAAATATATAAAATCAAAACTCCTTATCTTGTAAGCATAATTATTGCCAAGCGCAGTTTCACACGCTGTGAGAGGTTGTCCGGTTTTCTAGTTAGGCGCAGAAAACAGTTTTACGCACGATTATTTGAAAGCAATAAAAGTTGGTCAAATGGTGCAGCTGTCAGAGTGTCAGTCAATATGTTAAAAGTTGTGAGTCTACTCCTGAATGACCCATTCATGATCACCAACCATTTCTTTGAACATAGAGATGGACACATGTCTTATTATGGTAAATATTACTGAACAATTTATTTTATTGCTATGTTAATTTATTCCTACTTAGCTCATACATGTATTTAGGTAGCAGTGTATATCATGTTGCTTAGCAACCTTGTCATTTTATTACATTTAAGGTTTGTCTATATGTTTAATTGATCAACTCTGATAATAAAATAATACTTCCATTAATGAAGGCAGCACAGGTGTCCCTATGAGGCCTGGTTATCGTGTCATTGATATCAGCTCTGGTTATGAAGCTACTTTAGGAAACAGCAGATGACGGAAGAACCAGAAACCAGAACCAGAAACGACCAGTTTTACTTTATTTGAATAAGTGACACAGACACCTGCTGCAGCAGTCATAATCTTGTAAATTACATCATTCATGACTACAGTACTCAGGCCAATATAGGTAGCAGTTTGTTAGTGAGGAAATGTTGTTCTAAAACCTGCATGTTTCATCTGTTGATATTACAGCAATGGTTTTGTTATGCACAATTCGCTGGCAACATCTAACCTAGTTTGGTCTAATGAATTTGGTACTTGTTTTAAATTCATGCTCACATGTTAGCAAGCAATCAAAGAAGACTTATTAATTCAAAGCTACTAAAATTATTATAGAGATGAAAGAAATTGTCTGCATACAGTAGTCTGAATATTTCAGAAGCAGTTTTTTCTGTAATGGTCATGCAATACTATCTATATAACTGCATAAAAAAGCTCAACCAGCAAATGCGACTCTGAGAATGAAGCGACAAGTAGCTGTAAGTTATACAGACTTAGTAACTTTTCCTCGACAATCTGTTAAAAAGCTAATTTCTTATGTATAGATTTTCTATAGCAGTATACTGCTAAGTGCCAGCCGAAACTAGAGGTTACCTTGATGCTATCTTATGTACTAAAGGTTTAAGTATCACCATATCAACTTCAAGCTAGCTACGGCCATCTGAGATACTATGTTCTGATCAAATGCTGCATTTTGACAAAAAAAAACATTTTGCTCCAAAATATTTCTGCTTGATCACCTGTTTATTAAAATGAGACGTGGATATTTTCTATAATCCGTACACATAATAAATATGCACATACATGTATATCTCAACATTGTTATGTTTATACGATAATAGAAGTATTTGCCTAAGCCATAATGTGCACAAACCCTCACATAGGTTATACAAACTCTATTTTTACCATGACAACAAAAAACGCAGTATACTCAGAATATATATTCTTGTTTTACTTTTTTTCCATAAGATAAAAAAAACACTGCAGCTAAATATATGCTTGGATAGTGGGTATATACAGTATTTCATATTTAAATTATCAGCAATCTGTCTAGGTAATAATTAATATTATGAGTGATAAGTCCCAGTATCCGACACATAACAACAGATCAAATGTACATGTATATAACGCCTTACTACAGTTTTTCAGACTGTTGTAAAGGACTCATTCCTTCCTTCTCCGTAAGGCAAACAAATCAAATTTTCATACCAATGGTTTAATGGCAATATTATATACCTGTATGATCATAAGTGATTGTTGCAACAATCAACAAGCAGGCAGAGAGTGTGTGTGTATGACTCTGCTTTAACTATATCAGACAGTCCTTGTGATATGTTTCTTCTTTTTATAGGCGATGACGTTTATTGTTTTTCTGTTGTTTAATTTATTTGTTTTCTTGGCTTACCAAGCTTGCTCACCAACAGCTGAAGCTTTTTGCCATGATAATAAGGCACGGCGCGGCTATTTTGGTGAACGTAGAATGTGCTCCTCCGGCTCTGGCGGCGGTTCTCTACCGTAACCATATACCTATTAACTATACTAGACTGGGCAATCTAATGCATCACAGCTCAACAATGTGTCTCACATTAATAGTCACATTCTTTACGACACAGTGTCATTGCTTTGTTTGCTTTACTTAATCCAGACCGAATTTTTATGTAGGAAGCCCTGGAAAGTGGAGCAAATAACTTTGAAAGAATCAAAGGTAAATTTTGTTTCAATCGTTTTCATTTGTGGTTGTGAAAGGTATCTAGATATTTAGAGCAAAGAACGTTTTGGATTTTTTGAGCTACTCATACAAAAAATGGTTTTTCAAAAATGTTTTTTCTAAATTTCACTGCTGGCACTACAATTTGAAAAATTCGTTTCGCACAAAGAGCTGATGAGCATGTAGTCGACAAAGATTTGCTCATTTCACAATTTTTTTCATTGCAAGTGGAAAAAGGCTAGTAAATGAGCATGGTGATGGCTGTGCTATATTTAAGAGTATAGCTAAACCCAACCAGAAAAATTTATACTTTATGATGGTCTCATAAGAATGTAATCATTTACTGATTATTTGCACAGCAAGAGTAGATATTTTTGGGAGGTCTAATATTCCAGCAAAATACAGTAAACTCAGTTTTCACACCTTACCATTGGAAGAAAAACACCTAGACATGCATAACGAGTGGATAGACACCTTGAAATGTAAGAACCGGATGCTTTCCAAATACTCTGTGCTTTGCATTGATCATTTTACAATAAACTCCTATTGTAGACCTCCTGATACAAAGGTGGCTACTAAAGCCTACTGATATACCAAAGATATTTGATTCTCTGCCAAATTACGTACAACCGAATCATAAATGACTGCTATGCTGATCAACACCATCTACATAATCTACACCAGACCGAGATGAGTCAGTCATAGAACATTCATTTTATCTAAAGAGCCAACAGCTGCAAGGCAATCTGAGAAGGTCATTCCCGACACTGTACATAAGCAACCACGAGCTAGACCAAAGATCCCACCAGAGATACAAACACCAAATCTTTTAAAGAATGTCAACACGCTTAGCAGCAAGTTTTGAAGGCCTTAAGAAGATTCAGAAGAATTTGCTCGCAAAAAATATATTAAAATCTAAAGCGCTAAGCTTGACTCAATAGATGGTTGCCTGCAAGAACTAGTAAAAAATGAAGTCTAAGATCAAAATACTAAAAATGAAATGGTCTATCGTCCAAAAATCCAGAATTTGCTATCACCATATACAACTATTCTCCGAAAGCATACTATCCTATCCTCGAACGTTGTTCAAATTTCCTAACGCACAAACTCTAGGACGCTGGCTCGAGTTTGTAGAATTTGATCATTGAAATTTACAGCTTAACTACCATGACTGCACCAGCTTTACAGCCTCCTGTCTAAATGTGACACTAATCAGTGTAAAGGATAAAGGTAGTCTGTTTAGACCTCATCCAGTCATCACAAAAATATGATTAGACTCAGAACAGATCATACCACTGCGTATCGACTTACAAAGAATCACGGCAGACCAACACAAGCCGGTGGGCACTAAGACTTTTTCATTGGTTTTACGCAATTTGCATAAGGAATTTGCATGCTCATTCCACAGCACAGCATTAGTTCGAACTATTACCTCCGAATATGTCAGGAATCGTCAGAATCCACCAGGAGGCTACCGAAGTAGCAGATGACAGTGGTAATCTCAGATTGAGTTTCAGCCGACTGGTTGTCTTTAGTCATGTCTAGCTCATCGCAATACGTATGGAAAGTGTACCATGTGTCGCTTGTTTTCTACAGATTTTACAATGCATTTTGCTTAACACCCAAGACCTAAGATTTATATTCATGGCAGACTGTGAATGGTGTACCATTTATTAGTGTGTATGCATTTGAAATAAGTTGTACACCTGGCTATTTGACATGTTAGCCCATAGCATAGAGTAACATTAATAATTTTGCAAAATTTTTGGAATAGATCAATATACATTTTTATTTGCACTTTTGATATGAAATATTGCACTTTATGTTTCCACATTTGCAGGTTAGAAAATGCAGTGTTTAAGATTGGTATCTATAAATTGAAACCAAGATATTGTGCACTTTAGTAGTTATGTCAATTTACATGTAGCAAAAAATGAAATGCTTCTTCATTCTTTCAAAGTAAGCAGTGATGACTCACTTGCATGACCAGCTGGAAGTGAACAAAGCAATGACGTGACTTCACAAAGAATGTGGCTCTTTATGTAGAAGACCATGATTTTGAATTGCCCAGTTTAGTATAGTTGTAAGGTCTATGACCATAACACTCTTCCCCATTAAACGTTCAAAGAACTGTTCACGTAGAGCTGGGAGGCGAGAGTAGCGGTGACCAAAGCCAGTGCTGTCAGGCTTCAAGTTTGAGTGGTTTCTCCTCGGTTTCAAAAAGACTCACCTTTCTCCTGTAGGCATGAATCCTTTGTGAGCTAGCTCGTCATCAAGGCTATCTTTAGCCAGTGGCGGCTGTTTTTCAACAACTGACCAGCGCTCTCCTTCTGGCATCAGTTCAGGGCTTCATTAGCGGCAGGTGCACAGAATAGGCAAACCAACCTCTCAGCTTAGAACTCCATCCGTGCTAGTGGTTTGGTGGACTAACTCATTTGTGGCTTTGGCTCGGGCTACTCTTGACGGGTTGCCGCATGCCTCTTTCTTGGTGGTGGGCTGTTGGCTCTAGGCTCAGATGATCCAGACTGGCATAGTTGGTTTCAGTAGCCTAGTTCATCCAAGTCAGCCTTGGCTTTGTTATCCCTTCTGTTGGTAGCCGTTAACATGGTTATGCGGTACCCATAACAGCTGACTGGGCTGCGACCTCTCTAAGAAGGCGGTCGGCCACAGTCAATTTCGAATTATAGGCTTGCATCTCAAGACTGACCAGCCATCCTGGTGTGTAGTAACTGTTTACTACAAGTTCAGTCGATCAAATACATTACCTCAACGCAGCAGACAATCAGGCCTGCTTTTCGATGACATGGTGCTGCAACATGACTTTTTTCCGGCAAAAAGCAGACATAAACATCAATGTGCTGTACTGAATGGTTATAGTTTGTATGAGCACTCATGGTCAAACTACACAGACCGCGTGTGCTGGCCTTGTTCAGAGTCTTCTCAACTGGTTTCTGGGGGTCACCACTAATATGAAGATTGTCAAAGACAACTCGTTTTTTGACTTTATCAATAGTTCAGCCTACTTCACCATTAGCTTCCTTAGTTGTGGCTGTGTAGGGACTAGTAACTAAAAGGTTTTCGATAGGCATGACATCAAATCTGACTTGGTCAAAACAGCCATTTTTAATTAGTCTACCTAATGGAGGTACTCGTACACTTACAAGGGTTTTTTCACCAAATGGGTTGCTTGACACAGTACTAAAAGGCACTACGCAATTAGGTTTAATCTGGTCGATAGCCGTAAGGTTGTTGGTCAGGTGTGTTTTGACTCGAGCGTCTCTGTGAGTATTAGATTCTCTGGAATAAACAGCCTGGTCAGAAAACTCCTCGCAGCTTTGAGCGGTCTCAATGTGCCATCAGAGACAACCAGGCTTGTGTTCTGGCATACAGATATAGACTCTTTTTTTGAGCTGGCAAACCTATCAGCATCTGTAACTCCCCTGTTTCTAATGACGCCAGCAGGCTTAGCATGTCAGGTATAAAGTTTACTGCCTTACTTGGGTTAGACATAATTATTTGGACAGTGTAATTTGGTTGGAGATCGGCATTGGTAGCTGTTATAGAAACATTAATGTACCTTAAAAAGAAAGCTGGGTCACTTTAGTACGCAAAAGCAAATGAACTTAACTCACTAATATTCTAGCTCTCCTTTTCTCTCGGCCTCTGTGTTTCTACACCGATGGCTCATCAAATCGTTTGCCACTTGTGATAGCCACGCCCAGTTCCCATATTGATCCAGTGGCTGAGTCAGCCGGGTTGGGCAAAGGTTAGGCCAAGTGTCTTTAAGAGTCTTTTACTCTAGACTCGGATGCCAGGCCATCAAAGGACTTCCAGGGAAAGCTGGTTCTCACGAAATTTTGTTTGCCGAGTGCTTCTGTCTCCTTTAGAGCTCTTGCAGCCAACCCTTTAGTTATTAAATGAAGGTAACAGTCATGGAAGTCTATGTCCTCTAGCTGGCGAGCTCCAACATGCAGTTGGACATGACAGTTGACCTTTGCCTTCTCCTGTCTAGGTCTTGCACCTTTCACATTGGGCATTTCCTGGATTCCATTAGCAATCGCTTGTCTGAACTTTTTGTTTGCAAGCAAAAAGAAGGCTTCAGCTGGCTCTCACTCTGCACCAAAGAATGAGTCCACTGCTCTATTATGCCAAATGATTTTCTTCTGGCCTTAATGATATAAAAAAACTCACTAAGTTAGCTTGCCGCTTTGAGTTGTCTCCCCGTCTCTTTTTTTTCAGGAGCCAGACCCAGTTTCCTGTTCCATACTGCGGAGGCTCCAATTGGTCTTTTTAGTTGATGGCCATTTATTCCTTATGAATAGCAAAGTGCATCTCTCTCAACCCCTTCAATATCTCTACCATATATTTGTGCAATGGTTGAGCCTCAGTCAGTAGTTAGCCTAACTGCAGCTAATCAAGTAACTGCAATTCCTGTTCGAGTATCGGCAATTTGGCCAACTTCCAAGTGACCAAGTGTGTTGTTCTTTGATATGCTCTCATCAGCTGTGGGATCAACCTGTATCACTCCTCTTCAGAAGTAGAGTAGCATTACTCCTATTTAGCAATCTTCTTCTTAAGCAGTAATGCTTTAACATAATACCCGCTGTCTGTTGATGATTTTGACCATACTGTTTGCTTAGGATTGGTTGTGTGTAATGTAAATTCTCTCTACCTGTCAGACTCAACAAAGCTTGGTAATCAGCTGAATTTTGATTGTGCTCTCTTTTTGGCGAAATTTTGCTCCTGATTTGTTTGTTTCAAAACCCCTATTTATCTGATGCACTCACCACCACAGAAGCTGTTGGCTCCAAAAGACTTGGGCGTCCTGCCACCTTGTAACGTGGTTTCTATGCCTTCCGGCATACAGCACAGTAGGCATAGACTCTATGCTTTCCGGTCTAGAGTCTATGCCCATCGTCGGGCATTTTTTTACTATTGTGCTTTGTTGCCTGGCAGACTTCACAACTTTTGAACAGACTTATCACTGTGCCTGTCATTCATGGTCAGTAACAGAGCAGTTGCATTTAGCTGGTTGTCTTATTCACCCGACAGTAATTAAGGATGTTAGTCTGCCAGACTGTTATCCGTGAAAGCCAGTGGACAGACCAAGAACCATTATAGCCAGCCCTGAAGGTAGGTCCAGACATCCATTAACCTGTCAAATAGTAGCCTGAAGATCAAACCAATTTTATGCAGTTGTCGAATTTCTTGAGCTCCTAGCTTCAGCTGCTTCAAATACATTTCCTCGACTCGTTCAAAGGTGTGCTACATAGTGGCTGATAGTTCCTGGTCAGCAATATGCACCAGAGCCAACTTCCATTTGGCATCTTTCCAAGTCTTTACCTTTTCTATGCCACAGAGTTTCAGAGTGGTTTTGGTCCGGTTAGCAGTAAACATAGCCAAGCTATGTTTTCTACTATTTCAGATATAATTACAGTGAACACACATTATTTTTATCATGCTACAGATGACCAATAGGAGGGTACATGAAGAACTGCTAACATTGAACATTTTTACATAAGTTCATATAGAAATTATGTAATATCATACATTATAACTGATAGAATGTTTGTTTTCAAGAAATGACTATTATTAAAGGCCATTTTAGCAGGCTGCCACTTTAAAATCTCATTATGGTTTGTTTACTGTTAACTGACTGCTCACATAGATATTAAACTTTTCAAAGACAAAAACATTGTCAGTTGATGCTTCATTAAGTTTTATGTACTGTGAATATGCCTACGCCCAAAAATTTATTTTGTGAACATAGTAAATTTGGCTAAAACTTTGAAGTCACGCTACAGGACAATTTTTTAAAAATATTGATGAAAAACGGCCATGATGTATGTGTAGCATCTTATTAGCTTTGGTAATCAGCAAAATATTTATATTTTTTCTTACATGCAAGATATAATGATAAAGAATAAGAGCAAAAATACTGAAAAACCAGGAATTTTTGAAAGAGTTGAACAAATGTGTTCGGAAAGCTGCTAATATGCTAGTGCTAGCTAAAATAGTTATAGTTAATAGGTGCAGTGTAAGTAAATTAAAATGAATTGGTTTCATGACAACATTATCGAAAACTTTCTATTCAAGTTCATTTTATAGTTTAATAAAACTGCTAACAGACTTAAAAATTGTTTTCAGCAATATACGATTTTTGCAGGTTTAAAATTTCCTGTTTACGTAAAGAATAAAATGGTTGCAAATTTTATAATGATGCAAATAAACCGATTTGTGTGAGTATATACCAATTTTCACATACCAAGACATACCAATAAAATACAAACTTCTTTCAGTTTTCATACAATCTGCATTGACAAAAACTTGATGTTGCAAGTTCCAAAATCTTGCAGTAGTAATTGCACAAGTAAGAGCTATTCTCTCTTGTTTGTGTTTTCATGAAGAATAGACAAATCGTTCAATAAAGTTTTATAACATTTGCCTATAACAGTTATCATGATTCCAAAGGTCACTTTTAGCCTTACTAACATAAAACACCTATGAATGAAACACTAACATCTCTAATATATTGTTGAAAGAAAATGTAATATTTAGTTATCGTTAGTTAACATTCAATATGAAAGTGCTGTACATATGATTTGATTAAATAATTAACATTTTCATGTTTTGTAAACATAGGGATTTCCCAAACAGTCACGCCTGTATAAAAGTGAAACAAAGGTACCCGATGCCAATTATTTAAATTGTAGCCAATCAATCACGAACACAGCAACGACCTATGAAGCAGGACTTCAAACAAATTATACCAGCATTCGCATTGAAACAAGTCACATGTATCAACTACAATGGCATTCAAAAGGTAGGCTTATAGCTGCATGTTGATGGACTAAGATAAGCACATTATTATTTACTGATACTTGCTACTCTGCAACTGCTATTAAGAATGAGCTTTAACCAAACTTTTATAGATTGTACCAGAAAGTATCGGTATCTTATATATGTTATTGATTTTTGAGTTTACTCTTTCTCCAGATTAATATAAAAAACTTGGTTATGCATAAAAATCTCAAAAGAAAACAATGTGCAAAATGACGTAACTGGCTATTATCTTGCGATAGTTGATCTTGGCTAATGCACTCAAGCTGCAGCGTTAGACACTTCTTTTTTGTCGGTCCTTTTGCATTAGTACGGACTTCAAAAGCTCACAGTTTTCTAAATCTTACTCACCAAGCTGTTTAGGAGGACATGAAATGGATATTAGACATGACTGAAGCTTTATACATACCCATTATATGGCTTTTTGTTTTCATGCTGTATTGCTCAGAATCTGAGATTCAGAGGCGATTGAATCGCAAGAGGCACCAACTATAGGCTGATGTAAAAAATTGGTAGACACCGTGTTGCTAAGGGCGCTGTGAAACATCAGTTAATACATTACTAAATACTTTGTTACGTCAATATGTCTGCCAAAAAGTGCTAAGCAACCCTGTAGCTAAGGTTATGAGTTGCCTAGAGTTACAATATTTTCTTTCCTACTTTCTTAATGAGACACTAAATCAATAGCCAGAAAAAACTCGTGTTATTCAATCAATAGAAAGCTCTATGCATAAAGTAAACCCATAGATATATAAACCTAAATTGGCCAATAGAGAAAAAGCCTGTCAGACTTAAATAGCGTGGCGTAACGTCACTGTATTGTACCTCATGCTTGACTGCACTGTTGTTAGCAATGGAGCTATTTAGAACAAGGTGAAAAAATCACATTTATTTTCACATAAAAACCTTCTTGGATACATAATCCAGTAAACTAAAGCCATTATGTGATAATATCGGATAACCACCATAGATTAAAAGTATAAAGGCAATGAAATGTTGCACACAAATCATGAGCCATCAGGGCTTTATTTACCACCCTCTCTTATCCCCATTCTCTATTTTCCTTTTCTCCAAAGAAGAAGTGAGAAGGGGAAAAGAGACAAGAGGGAAATGAGAGGGGGCAAATAGCTCACCCACCCGAAGCGCCAGACCCTGGCTAGGTGAATAGACTAATATCATGCTGAACTAAACATGACTAAATATGATGAACCTGTGAAGTTTTGATCTGATTAGGGAAATGGAATCAATGGCTTTCTTAGCTAAAGCTGGAACGAGTTCAATGAATGCAGGGTCGGACCAGACTCAGGGTCAGCAATGAGGGCCAAGATCGGGTCGGATCGGGTCAGCACACGCGATTTTTTATTCATTTAAGGTTAAGAGATAGTTCTATCACAGCCTAAGGTTGTTACATCAATAAACTAAGATAAAGGAAACCATTATCACACCAATCATTATATTTTGTGGCTTTGTTTATAGATGCAATCTACAATTTAAGGCTTAAAATTGGTGGATCAATGCTATTCAATGGGTGATAGATTAATGGCATGATTTGGCTAGCGTTTTTATTACAGATTTTATTCTCAACTGCTATTATAATTAACAACAGATTAGTTAAGAAATACTTTACAAGAATAGAAATAGATAACCCAGCATAGTGGAAAGCAAAAATTCATCACTCCCCTAAAACTTCTGGTATTAGTGAAAGAAACTAAAAATAAAATATATTTGCTGGATTGATAGTCCTTAGACACGCTTTTAAGTTCTTCAGGATACCCTCGTTGTAAATGCCTCAATAGTATTGAGGTAGACCCTTCTTTGTAGCTTAAAGGTTGACTTGCAGCAAAATTCACATTACAGTTATTTGGTATCAAAAGATTCACCATATCTTACTCTTTTGTGTTGTAGGTCCCAACAGTGTGGAAATGTGATTACAAGCTTTTAAAAGCTCAAAAACAAAAAGCCGCCGTAGATTTGAATCTTTTTACTTCGATAACGTAGTCACGAAAATTGGTTATTGTCTTGTCACGTGATGTTCTCACGTAAATTGAAAAGCCAATAAAAAGCTCAATATAAAACTTATCGTAGCACTAGTTTATGCCAAACACTTCGGGTTTTACCGTTTACCCCGTATCAAATATAGATGCTCGCTACTTTACAGTTTTGTTTTAGTATTATTTAATCGTCAAGTCGTAATCTGATTACGTGACCCAATACTTCAACAATAATTTTTGCAGCACTTTTCGATTATCACAGGTGACCAACAGGCTCGTCATGATTATTAGACAATGATATGTACTCCTTCGAGCAAAGGTTATAAAGTTTATATGATTTTTTACAGTAAGTTATAAGATATCAGTGCTAAAAGTGACAGCATTACATAGACGATAAAACAGACGCGTAAGAACAATAGATATGGTTTTATTGAATGCGTGAAGTATATTTGTGAGAATATTTTGACAAATGAGGTTGGATGAAAGTGTAAACAGCAACCATCCTGTAACAACTACAGCCCATTTGAACCGTTTTGGAAAACGAATCCAAAAAAGGACGGTTTTGTGTGGCTGCGATTAACTGTTCATTTTTTAGCTTTTAAGAGCTTGTAATCGCATTCCAATATATTTCACACCTACAACACAACGGAGTAAGACATGGTGAATTGTATGATATCAAATAACTGTAATGTGAACTTTGTTGCAAGTCAACCTTCAACTTGCTTTTGCATATTGTACAAATAACTTGGTATTTTCCTTTCGTGACTGGCTTGTTCATGAACTCCCAGACCATGGACATGTTGATTATTTCTTGCCGAAAATTGTTGTAAAACCTATAGTTCAAAGAATATTGTCGCAGGCGTAAATATATAATATTTACTCACCTTGTTTTATTTTGCTTGGTCCTTCCGCTCTAGGACTATATGCGACTCAATTTCAATTGCACTTAAAAAGCGATATACAACCGCTGCTGTTTAGCCATAAACTTACCCGTGTCTTTGTATAGGAAGACCTGAAGGTCAAGTGGCTCGACCCGGGCACCTCTGACCCGGTGAGACAAGACCAGACGAGCTACCCGTGCCAGCTCTATTCTTAGCTTCATAATGCGCCCTAATCGAAATATATCTCTTTGCTATCTCACGAGCTAGGCTACTAGCTTGATGATTACACTTAAACAACAGCATGATGTTGAATCTCAGCAACTTCTCCATGATGGAAATTAGTTCTAGCCTGGGAAAGTTTTTTTCCAATCTAGCACTACTAAGCAACACTCTCGTCGCTTTCTCACTGTTGTTGCAAACCTCAACCACCACAGGCAAAGACAAAGTCAAGCCACCACGATTCTCAACTGTGATTAGGGAATTCGTTGCTTGGTTTACATCATAGTTGGTAACATCCAAGATGCTAGTGAAACAATCATTACACTTCAGCTTTATTGACCTAGCCAGCTACATAGCCAGCTGTAAAATAATCATTCTGTCTCATTTTGGACTTAAGACATACTTGCATACGCATCATATTTAGTCATGTTTAGTTCAGTATGATATTAGTCTATTTACCTAGGCAGGGTCTGGCTCTTTGAGTGGATGGGCTATGTGCCCCCCTCTCTTTTCTCCCTTCTCTCTTTTCCCCTTCTTACTTTTTCTTTGGAGAAGGGGAAAAGAGAGAATGGGGATAGGAGAGAGTGGCAAATAAAGCCCTGATGGCTCATGATTTGTCTGCAACAATTCATAGCTTTTTTAGTTTTAATCTATGGTGGTTATCAGATAGTATCACAGAATTGCTTTAGTTTACTGGATTATGTATCCAAGAAAGTTTTTCTGTGAAAATAAATGTGATTTTGTCACTTTCTCCTGATTATCTCAATTGTTAACAACCGTGCAGTCAAGCATGAGGTGCAATACAATGACGTTACGTCATGCTGTTCAAGTCTGACAAGGCAACCGATGGGAATAGCTAATATTGGCCAATCTAGGTTTATATATCTATGAGTAAACCTAACATAACAGCCATATAAATAGCTCTTTGTTATCTGTCCTTTGACAATATTGACTTGGCTAAATAAACAAGAGTGAAACAAATATGCCTAGTACGTGTACTTCAAATAGCCATGTGAAAGCTTGGGTACTATGCTTGTTTACTTAACTAACTTAGTCAAGCACGCATGCAAGTTATTGTCTAAGGATTGACATGTTGGCAAGTAGATGAGAAGTAAAATATTGAAATTTATCTGTTGGCAGGATGATTCTACTCCTAATTCTTCAACCTCACCAGTTGCTGGTGCTAGGAGAGATATGCTGGCAGTGCAGGGGTAAACAGTCAAAGTACTCCCACCTTGATTGTCAGACAGACAGGAGTCTTACCGATGGCTGCTACTACCTAATCCACTTTGCACAGTACAGACCTTGTAATGAGGTCTGTGATGGAGTAGAAGTTGGGTCTAGAGATGAGGAGAGATGCAATGCTGATTGTCCCAGTAAGAATAAAAAATGACAGTATTCCCTCTTTGCTGTAAGCTTGGAATGCACACTTTTACCCAGTCTTTAAATTAGTTGTACTGAGAAAGTGGTAATAGTTACCGACTTGACTGATTTGTTTAGCTTTATGTGGCTATTTAAATTTAAGTAATTAAAGTCTGTGTTTCTTTTATCGAATAAAATAAAAAAGACAAAAACATTTTTGCAGAAGAGATTCATAAAGGGAAGTTTTACTAACTTTTACATAATGAAATTATAAATGGTCTTAGACAGATCTTTTGTAGGTTTTATCCAAAAAGTATTGGCATTTTAGTATCATTAGCAAATGCTATTGACTGTTGAAGTGATCCTATTGCCAAGATGTTTCAAGATTAAAATTCGTAAAACTTGCTTTTCAATTAAGTGCTCAGATCAATTGAAAGGGTGATTATGTTGTCTATGATTGCAAAGAGATTGGCCGAATAAAAATGTATAGAGTGGCAACTTGAATGCAACAGCTGATATTAACTATTGCAACAATTCCAACTAGTGGCATAATTTTGCACATACCTTTTTTTGAGTTCTTTAATTGCCTTTAAGTTTTATTGATCACAATCTACATGTAGAAAAATTCTGGCTTTAATTTCACCTCAAACATGAAAAAATGCTAATGAATAAAATACCCATATTTTCTAATAAAATCTAGTAACCAAATCGTGTAAGTTCATTGGTAATAGCATGTGTGCCAAGTAGCAGAATAGGTATTTAGCTATAAGATAGACCTATTCACATAACATCCTATACACTAATAAACATACCACTCATAAAAGCTTTATCGTCCCTTCTGACATACAGATAGACTATGTAGCAATAAACTAACCACCCGAATTTGGGCTAAAGTAATAAAAATCCACATTTTAAGACAGGAGAAATGTTCAAATATTATTTAGCTACAAACCATATATATTTGTAGAAACTATTGTGATTCATCTGTGGCTTCAGCTTTCTATGTTGATTTATTTGACTATAGATCTGACTGAACAATAGGATTTACTTTTAGGTTACCTCAGCAGATTCTGTCAAACGGAGGTTTTTGGAATAACGTCAACAAGGAGTGTAGAGATTCAACCAAGCACAAGCCAAGTAAACCAAGGAGTACCCCTGACCACCCAATTGATTGAAAATGATAACATTATACCAGTTACTGTTGTGTCAATTACTGCATTAACATTTTCTACGTTAGTAATTACTTTGATTTTAGTGTCAGTTTTTCTTTGTCTAAAGCACCAAAGACGCCAGCGCAGACATTCAAGCCGGAATACAGAAAACTTTTACTCAAAAGGTACATGTAAGAATATTGCATTGCGAATTTTTATCTAATATAAATGTTTTATTTGCAAAAAATTATGGTACTTCAAGCCTTTTAGTGCGAGTAGAGTAAGGCAAATTTTGAAAACATGGGCAATAAAACAAATACCTCACCTCAATTCATTTAAAACTGTTTCTTCTTCGAAGCCGTAATAAAACATTGCTAAATCACATTAATTTAAAACAGAAGTAGTTTTTGATTGAACAATTTGTTTACACTTTACCAACAAAAAAGCAAAAGCCACAAAATTATCCAATTTTCATAAAAAGGAAAACAGAAAATTCCACTTAGATTTTCATTGAAAATTCATCATTGTGTGTTCAATCACCAATTAATGAACTTATGAACAACACTAATAATAATAAAATTTCAATAAGGCTATCATCTAAGTATATTCTCTCTCAGTTATACCTGCATTCTTGCAGCCTATTACCAGTTTTCATAAGCATTTTCATAACTACTTAATAACAATAAACGAGTAATTTTGAAAAACGTCAAGCTTAATAAATGCAGGGCCAAATTATTTTTGAGAATTTAAAACTACCAACTTTACAAATAGTTATCACAAGTTAAGAGAAGTGATTTTTTTTGTTAGCCAACAATATGTTACCAACTTATTAGTGTAATAATCCAAAGGAAGAAACATATTTTTCAATAAGAGCACAGTACTACTCCGTCAGTATAATTTCTATAAAACCTTGGTCCAGTGTTACATTATGAAAAGTAAATGTCAGAACAAGTGCTGTTTTGGTCAACACATATCATTAGATTTACCATTTTATTAATAAAAAACTTTGAAGCCGGCTGAAAGACACAGACTAGATAATTTCAATTTTGTCTGTTCATTCTCCTCCCTCCAATTCCTACCTCTTTTGACTATTTCTTTTTACTAATCAACTAAAACCGAGTTGTTTTTTTGCTTTTCCTCTTTAAATTTGATTGAATATGAAATTCCCTTTAGTGTTTTAGTGTAAATGGGAGAGAGGGAAGTTTGAAAGGGAACTTTAAAAGTTCCCTTTTATCAACTTCGCCATTAAAAAGGCTATTAACTTTTTTATCTGTCAGTATAAATATTTACCCAATAGCTTTATTAGACTGAACTGCTCTTCATCACCGTAATGCTAAACTTCATCGCTCACTCAAAATGAAATCAACTGGTTGACTTGGTTTATAGCTGCAACAATGATTGTCATTATTTGCCCAAATATTTTATATATTAAACAATGAAGAACTTTTTAGCAAAATGTAAACCCGGCTCATAGTCACATTATGTCGAGATTAGGCAGATAACTTCTGTGAATGTTTGTTGAAATATTTAGCATTAAAAATACCCGTATCTAGCAAAAAGACTGTATATAGACAATAAACAAACTTTTTTATTCCTTATCATGATGACAGTTGCAGCAAAAGGCACACTTGAGAACTTTTATTCATTTACTCCTTTGGATTTGGATACTGGTAACACAAAGTTCAACCATAAAATCTTCATAGCTCATTACATGTATTTGACTAGTTTTTGCTTATGACAACTCTATACTTCAAGGAATGCATTTCCATAGGCAAAACTCAGAAGTTTGAAGATTCGATTACTACATGTAGATTGACAAATATATGCATTTTCCTATTTTTTCTGTTTTAGTGGTTGAAGTTGACAATGGAGAGCCGTTAAATGTGTCTTCAAAACTTACTACAGGTATGCTACTGGAAAAAATCAGAAACAACCATGTAAATCTATTTATAGAAAACTTTAGTTAAATGTGATAACTATGAAAAATTTAAATAAACGAAAGCTCACAGTTTACTTTCTACCAAACAGCAAAACATCTAAAGCAGTGTCTTTATTTAAATGCATGAAAAATAAAAAGCTTGGCATTTATTATTTTTGATGCTACAGTAGAATTGAAAATTATGTTGACATTTTTAAACTATCCAATTGAATACAATTGTACAATATTTAGAAGATTACAAATTAAAACGTCAAAGTGAAACAACTCAAAACGTCAAAGTGTAACAGATACTTTCAGGTCTGAATTTGGGGGTATTAAATTATGTGTTACAAGAACTTAACATAGAATTCAGCAGTTTAACAAAAATCCTAATCAAGTGGATGCTTTAATTTTGTCATTTTTTTCTACCATCTAAGTTTTAACCACAGATTAACAAAAGCTTATAAGCTTATTTCTTTATTTAAACTTCTTTGAAAAAATTAGTCGTAGCTAACAAGTGTTTTATTGCTATTTTGGTAAATTTGAATAACACAACTTTTGTTGGTTGCTCATTTGCATAAATTAGTAGATAAAGACTATGTAATCTGTGTTATATATATATATATATATATATATATATATATATATATATATATATATTTATTGATGCTTGGCTTGCAGGTTATCCAATACAAGCAGTAGGGTCTGATGAACAGAATCTGGAGAAAGAAAAGATAGACAAAGAATGTACTGTCATGATGGTAGACTAGACAAACAGCACACACACAGAGCAAAGAGAATAATAGAAAGTGAGCATATGGATACAACGCCTAAAATGAACATTGCAGAAACTGGATAACAAAGTGTTTGAGTGTTTTCTTTTAGTGAGTTTCCATTCATGCTAAACCATTTTTTCTATATAAACGTTGTTTTTCAAATTATATGCTTTTTTCCTAAAATACAAGTTGATAATGTTGCTTTATCGTTGTGAATTGCAAGTTTTGCCTCCTTTTTTTTTCCTTGCCATTACGCTTGTTCTCTTTTTACTTTTCCCTATTGCTCTTCTACTTTTCCCAACTGTTTCTATTTTTCTCTCTTCTTTCAATTTATTTGATCAACCTTTCTCCCTATTTTGTCTGCTCTCTCTTTCAACTTTCTTTTCTGTTCTTCCGTCTTCTATGCTTTTTCCTAATCTTCACATTTACCTTTTTATATACTCTTATTCCAGTGCTTTGATGAACTTTCATAAACTAATTTTAGTAGCTTTTTTATCATCGATTTGACTCAAACTTCTAAAGCAAAAGCATCATTATGTAAAAATTAATTTATTTTTTTCTGAGTACATGGCGAATCACGGACTGTTTTTAGTGCTGCTACATTTGCACTTACAAGTTCATGAGTGCATGAATTTTCAGTATTTGTTTTCATTATTCTTTTATCTTAAAAGCTTTTTTGAGGTATATCATAGCGGAGCAAAATAGAATGTTTTAAAGTTTTAACAGCTCAGTGGATTATATTATTGCTTATAAAATCTTTCAACATAAATTAACAATAAAGCATTAATTGCCTATCGTCTTTTTTATAAATGTCTACTTTTTTGCTGTTTGAATCATAAGCACTTTTCAATTTTGAAAGTAATGTGTCATTCAATTTTGTTATTTAACAAGTTCTCTATTTATAAGCCAGCTTTGGTGACCTCTGCCCGAACTAGTTTAGGAATGACCAGAACTACTAGAAAGCACCCTGGTGGACTCATATTGATGGCCTGTTTTAAACAATATTTTTGTTGTCGGAGGTTTTTTTTGTTTTCTGGAATGTTATATATTTTACTTAAAAGCTATCAAGTTATTTTTGTAAATAAACAAAATTCTCTTTGTATGAGAATGAGTGTGATATGCAATTTGTAGATGAGAAAAAATGTCTGTCTGCATAACTTGAACGAATTTCAATAACCTGTTATTGGTTCATCCGAGTTTTAAAATATTTATTTGATTTTTAATTCTACAGTTACTTTAATTTGGACTCACATCTTTTGTACATAACAAGTTAAGCAAAAACTCTTATTTGACTGCACTATATTAAAGCAAACTGTGGATCAAAAAGTATAGTTTTTGATCAAAACAAGTCGGGGACAAAGACCGGGAGCTTTTAATGAAAAAAAGTTAGATTAAACATGTACGTTTTTATATTTTGTAAATCTTCGTAGAATTATTTTGACAAGTTTGTTAGCGTTTTCAAAGAATAACCAAGTAGCCGATTTTGTCAACAAACTTAAGATACCAATTTATAAGCACTGAAACTTGCTAGTTGCATACAAAACACATTCAAGGAGGTTAAGGAAATTGTCTTCGACTATTTATAGGTCAAAATTTGAAAGAAGTAAAGAAACAATTGTTTACTTTTGCAACCTTAGCAACTAGCTGAACATTGCTTGTTCATATTCATATCTGCTTATGATTATACACAATAATTTCTTGTGTACTGGGTGGTTGAACTCACGTTTGGAATAACGAGAACAAAGTTCGCAAAGTTGATTTTCAAGGTAATATGACTATGGATTTATAGATTATTAGGTGCTTTTTAACTTATACCTCTATTGTCCTTTCGGCGCCCATTATCTATTATAGACAGAGTTAATCGATGGCATCAAAAAATAGCATTAATACATCGGGAAAGCTTGCCGCTGTTTAACTCTCTCAATAGTTTTCCGAGCGTCAACAACAGCCTGTAAAATTTTCACAATTTCGTCAGTGAGAATGCCGCGGATAGTTTTATCTATATATTTCAGTTTGTAATAGTTTCTGCGGAACTAGTATTTTTTGTGAGTGGGCAACAAGAAAAAAAAATTCTATTAAGAAAATTGAGAAAAAAATGACAAAGAACGCAAAAACCGGCATGTTTTGATGATAATGTGAACATCGTTATAACAGATGATCCCTGAAATAATTCAGCTTCAGCGCCAAAATATGGCAATATAGTGTGAACCTGTTTTAGCTATACTGCTTTTAATGCTACTGATGCTTATATTTAATACATTCCAAAGCACAAAGAAAAGGTTCTTAGTGTTAGCAACTTAAGTTTCCTTATGGCTAACTACTTAAGAATTTTATTATGTAGATTGTATCTTGTTCAAGAGTAATACAAACCATGCTTACTGATGCGTGTATACTATACATTTGAGAAAATATATCAATAATGCTTTTCTTAACAACTTGAATAACAAGCATATGCTTATCGGAGTTAAAATTTACTTATTGTTGAACGATCGAGATTTTAGTCAGCTTGCTTGCATCTTACATAGGAGTGAATAAAGTCAAATTGAGTATACATGTTATTGTTCAGATTGTTTAGATTAGAACAAAGTAAAACATCTCAAACAATCAGCTGTGTAAGTAGCGCATGGTGTGATCCACATAAGGAGAGAGTTTGATTAATCATTACATCACTGTAATAGTAAGTTCAATTCACACACTGTGAGGTAAAGGAAATGTATCAAAATCTTTTTTGGAAACTTGCTCCTCTTTTTGCAGCCTATACAAAATTTTACGAATTAATTTTCTACTTTAGACAACGCAGAATGCTTTGCGGAATAACCCAGTTGTCAGAAGACTGGCATGTAGATTACTTTGCAACTTGAGTGCCCTTCATCAAATCGAGTTGTCTAATCACTGAAAAAGTGTTTGTTTTGCTGATTAATATAATATTAATGATTAATAATCGATATTAATTCTTTGAACCATTAATATCAAAATATTCTGAATACCTGACAATAAAAGGCTTAGTCAGTAGGGTAAAACAGTTTAATTTTTTATGTTACACATATTTTGAATCATTATTCTGTTATTTAGAACATGATAAGGAAATAGGAATATCTCTATAACAATTGTTGACCACAAAAATAGTTAAATGAGAAAATATTTCCCTTCACATGGTTGAACATCTCGATAAACAATGCCAAAAAGTTACGATAGAAAAACATAGTAATCACTTTTTTCCTCTGCAATGTTCATTTTGGTGCAAAATTGACACTGCTTCAAATAGCATTTTAGTCCAAACCAGCTGGCACATATCCAGCATTGTATAGCATATCATTATGTTTTGCATGCTACATGCTTAGCAATGCAGAGCTGGATTTTGTCAGCTACATTATACATGCTCAGCACTGTATAGCATACTATTACTAGTTATATTTCATTTGGTCGACACTGTAATGCATAGCATTACTAGCTATTTCTTATAAATTCATCTCTGTAAAAAACACTGTTACCAGCTACATCTCACAAGCTCTACACTGTATAACATAACTAGTTGTTTTTACATGCTCAACACCGTATAGCATAAAACTACAAACTAAAAGCTAGGTGCTCTACACACTTTATCTCTACGACCTTCCTAAGGTGTGAATTTCTCAAAATAACATCAATAAACTGCAAAAATTTGAGCTATGCCAATTAAGCTTGTATATCAATTAGGTTTCTCTGCAGGGGGCAGTTACAGTGTTTTCTTTTATGAGTGAAATGCCAATACATTAGGCTAAATCAATAGCTTATGGTTATTCAGGCTCATTGAGATATTATCTCAATTATTCCATACATTTTGAAAATCGAAACAGCCGCTTCTATAAAACACCATCAAATATCTGATGCAATGAGTTGGAATGATAATACAACGTGATATGCATAACAATGTATTTATGTCTAGCATAAGTTTCAGAAAGTGTAACCTAATACAGTTTCTCATAAGATTATACTGGAATATTTCCAAAGGTTTCATAGACCAATATTTCAATCAATACAATCACTTTTGAGTGAATTGTAAAGGAACTATTTGATGGCTGCGACCTGATGAATTTCAATGTACTATAACTCAACTGCGTTTTACTGTTGACAATGTTTATATTGGATTAAATAACTGTTGAACTGGCACAGCGTAGACTGATATTCTGATTGGCAATGACCCAAAGAAGTTTATGTAAATTCATAGCTTTCATATACACTTTAAATACAAACTTGATCAATTATTGTATTCCTGTAAAACGAGTTAGCTGACTTTATGCTGAACAGTTGAGCTGCTTTTCAGTTGTAGTGGTGCTGTTCCAAACTTTTGTGTTTAAGCAGTTGTCTTATATATATACCCTATATATGACACATATATTATATACATTATATGTAATGTATATTATATACATGTATGCTATACTTACATATATACATATATGTACATATTGGTATACACAGATATATATATGTATGTATATATATATATATATATATATATATATATATATATATGTATATATATATATATATATATATCTATATATATATGAGGGTGTGCGGGTGTGCGGGTGCGCGGGTGCGCGTGCGCGTGTGTGCGTGTGTGCGTGTTTGCGTGTGTGTGTGCATGTGTGCCTGGTTGTACATGTAAAGAAAATGTTCAAGTTTTTAGTAACATCACTGTTTTACTACATATTTTTCCTTTTCATATCGACCAGCTTAAGGTGAACTTAGCTTTTGGGAAATGCACTCGGAGTTTTCATTCATATTTTTATGCGGTTTTGCAGATAAGGTTAAGTGGTCTTTGGAAGTTGTTTCCTCAATAGATTTAAAATCTTAAACCTTGGTTAAACAACTCCTTTAATTACTCACTGTCATAGTTTGAAATGTTCACTATTTTTTATAACTGTGCTCATACTTTCGTTTCTGTATGAAAATTGTTAGCTTTATCATGACTTGCAAAATCGTAAATAGAGGCTGACCCGTTATTTCTAATGGGAGAGTTTAAGAAAGAATTTATAAAAAAACTTGAGCATTGCTACAAGATTTTTGAGAGCAAAAACCTATCGTTTTCATGCAATTTTCATCAATTACTTTCTGAAATAAATGTAAAAATGTAACTTTGCATTGTTTACATCTGCCTAAAGCCGCACGGTTGGCTCTCTTTTATTTTCTTCTTTTTTCTCCTTTCTCTTTTTCTTTTGTTTTGTCTCTTTCTTTCTCTTATTGTTATTTCTCTCTCTTTTGTTCAGGTGTTGTATATTTCTTCTGTTGCTACCTCATCTTCGCTTTTCACTCATTTTTCCTTTCTCTTTATTTCCTTCCCTCCTCTTTCAGTGCTCATTTTCTTTTTCAATGGTTATTATTTTATCGGTAAAATTTGTAGTTTTATAAACTGTGGCTAACATTGACAAAGTTGAACTCTGCTCTTATTATCTTTATAAGTTTTCAGCTGTGCATAACTGTAATGTTTGTTTGTTTGTTTATTTTCATCTATAATATAACCACAAAAAGTAACATGAAGAGTGCTTCTAACAGTATAAAAAGACAAGAGAAATAGAAAAAAATGTCACTCCAGGGAAGGTGATGATGAGGTCCCTGTGCGCAATAGCAAGGCTAATCAAGGTGCAGAACCTGAAAGTAGAGTCAGCAGAAGTATGTCTAGTTGGTTTAGTCGTCTGGTTGTCTGAGGTAGCGCTTCAGTTCATTTTTGAAAGAATTAGCATTTACAATTTTACGCAGTGTAACCGGTAGTAGATTCCATAGCAATGACTCCTGATAATCCAAACAACATTGACCAGCTTTTGATTTAAACAATGGTATTTTTAGGTTTATGTGTGTTTGACGAGTAGTTAAATGTGTTATCGTCCTGTTATTGTTTGTTTCGTAAAATGTGTTGTGTGCTTTTATTAGTACTTTGTATAACTTTTTAATAGTTAAAATTCTATTTAAGTTGAATAGCGGATTAGCTGAAAAGTCATAAGCTTTCTTGTTAATTATTCTGGGTAAACGGTTTTGAAAAACTTTAATTTTGTTTAAGTAGCAGTCTGGAGCATTTCCCCATGCCTCAACACAATACGAGAGTTTGGAATTGATGAAGGAATTGTACAGAATTAGCAAAACGTCCTTAGAGAGGTACTGAGACAATCGAAAAAACACCCTAGCATAAGGTCTAAAGTCTTTTAACAGTTTGGATATATGATTGCTCCAATTCAGCTGAGGGTCAATAAGTACTCCCAAAAATTTTATATTGTTAGATTTATTTATTGCATGACCATTAATTAGTAGGAATTGTTCATCAAAGTGGTACGAGTTCTGTGGGTTTTTTAATAAAATGTAGCAAGTTTGGTTGAAATTAATTGTTAGTTTATTTTGGTTGCACCAACTCTGAAGGATTTTTAAGTCTTCATTTATTGAATGCATTTGCTTGTGAAGGTCTTTGGATTCAAAAAAAAGATTAGTATCATCTGCATACAATATTGGTGAAAGTACTTTTAATTGACATGCTAAGTCATTAATATATATTAGGAACAAAGTTGAACCCAGTACAGATCCTTGAGGAACACCACATTTTATAGTTTGTGGTGCTGAAAGGGTAGTATTTATTTTTGTTCTTTGACTCCGATCTTTTAAGTAGTTTTCTATCCATTTAATAGCTGTTGATTTGAAACCAATAGACTTAAATTTTAATAACAATATATCATGGTCAATGGTATCAAATGCTTTGCTGAAATCTATAAATATACCAAGAACACAATTTCCCTTGTTAAAAGCTTGGAATGTTTTGTTTGTAAAGGAAATAATTGCATCTCTTGTTCCAATACTTTTTCTAAAACCAAATTGATTAGAGTCTAGAATGTTATTGCGTTCAAGATAGTCCATGATTTGGAAATTTATAAGTTTTTCTGTGATTTTGCTAAATATCGGAAGAACTGAGATAGGCCTATAATTTTCACATTTATTTATGTTTCCTTTTTTATACAGAGGGTTAATTCTTGCAATTTTCATACCATCTGGAATAATTTGTGTAGTTATGCTTTTGTTTATGATGCGGGAGAGTATACAGCCTAAAGAATTAGCATTGCGTTTAATAACTAACTAATAATGTACTGTTCAACATTTGTATTTGTTTACTTGAGAAGCTAACATATACCAGCTACATGTAGCATCAGCGAACTTTGTTCTGTATATTCATATGATAACACTTAAAGTAATTTATCCATCCATGCCCGTATTTTCTGAGTTAGTTGGCTCATAGGGCACAATTGAATTGAAATGATTCCAATACGCATGTAATACAAACTACCCATTTTGTCCTTAATGTTATGCAATGTGAGATGACAACTCTTCTTTAAGCATTTTTATAATGAAAAACAAACAAATGCTTTATAATGCAAACTTTACATAATTTTTCATCACTCTTTTTTTGTTTAAAAACCAATTGACACTAATATAGGAAAAGTGGTAAACCGTTTAAATTTTTAAGCATTGTTGAATCCTAGTAAAATTTCTGAGATTGCAGGGCAAATCTTTTTAATACCCAATTTTGCAGAACAAATAACTAATGACAATAATTCTCTGAGTAACTAATAGTAAGCATGATTTCTCTCCTGATGTTCTAAAAAGAGAAAATATATTTTGTTCAGTGTTTAGAGTGATTACTACAAACTCTACTGTTGCAGTTATAGTTATCGAATTCTTTCATGGTAGTTGAAAATAGTAAAATCATTGTACTAACCTAAAAACCCAAAAACACTTTTATTGTATTCCACAAAGAATCAATTATTGTATTATATTATTGTACTTTTTATATTTTATTGCTTGTGAAATATAACATTGACTAAACCAGTAAATACAGTAACCCAAACGCTTGCTTTGTCTAAACATTATAATGAAAGCATTAAATATTAGTATAAGTACCGTAAAAAAGCATCTATAAACTTAATTACACTTTTTGAAAAATCTCAGCTTTTGCTGAAAAAGCAATTGGCGGTCAAAAAAATTGTGCAGCAGAAACTTCGGGGCTCTCTAATACTGCCTTGAATCCCTAAATAGTGATATCCAAGCAGAAAATCTAGTATCAAGTCTCGCTTTCTACTCTAAAAAATGACCAGCAAACTTAGTTTTTTTGGTAAAGAGCCAACTTTATCAAAAGCTTTGTACTAGTCTAAATCTGCTGACATAGGATATACAAAATTATAGAAGTATTAAGATTAGCAAACTGACTGTACAAAAAGTAAACTCATTGGCTGAAACAGTCTGCGCAATCAGCATGAGTGAGTTACAAAAGCGAAATTTTATAAATAATGTTAGTTAATCGTGTGCAACCTCCAATCAATTATTTTCTATTTACTTTAGACAGTTGTAGTTAGTTATAAAGATCTGCAAGTGTTTGCTGTTAGAAGTTTTAGTCGTTTCACTCTTGATCTCTTACTCCTTATATCGGCTGTACTATGATAGAGAAAAGTTTTTAGTTTAGACCGATTTGTAGCTGGTTGAATTATTCTGCATCTTTTATAAACAGTGTTTATTAAAACCATAAGCACATTTAGTAATGCTACATGCTTGATAGTCTAAATAGTTATGCATTGGTCATGCAAATATTTAGTTATAAAATCAGTAATATAAAAAAAAAGAATTATTTCAATTAAAAAATGTCTATTCATACACTCCATACTGACAGACGGTTAGAATTCTGAGGCACATCTAGCCGGTGTAAGTTATAAAGATGCTTAAATTTGAAATTACAATGATGATGCCCCCCGAATGATAATTTCTCAGTTATATGAGTTTTCTGTCTTGCAAAATCGAAGATAATAGTTTTTTCTTCTTCGCTATATAAATTCTAGTTTACCAAACAAAATTTGGTCAACTACAACATTTCTCCTCAAAATTCAAATTTGGCTGTCAGTGTGCTTGTTGCGTCAAAATAAAAAAAATGCTGAGACGCTGTTCAATGAAAACTTCTTCATAACACCTGAAAGGGATACGATGACTTATTTCTCTCAGTTCAGTATTGTCCTCATGAAAAGTGGTACATGATATTTTATTTCTAAAACTAATAGCGGAGTTCACGATCTTTCTAAACAGAAGGTCAGCAATCAGACAACTTCCTTTAATATGTTAACGAAAATCTACTCCATTATCAAAACACCATAGTACAATCTTTGTTGTTGAAGTGGGTTAAAAAAGGTTTTCACGAGATTGGCTAAAAGCTATAGTAAAATGAGTTGGAAGACCATAGGGAATAAAAGTTTAGGGATGAAATCTTGAAATTTACATTGAGTTGATAATATGAACATGTATGTACTACAGCTTGTCATTAAGTGTATGTGTAGTAAGCTACATCTAAATTCATTTAATTCAAACTCAGAGCTTATTATGTAGGTTTTTCAAAATTAAGAACTCTTCAGGGTAAACACTGTAGTAAATTATACTGTTACATTTTATTAGAGATCATAACCACTAAATAATCAAAAGTTACTGTAAGTAACTAAGGTAACTAAAGTTAACAAAGTATTCTGGTATCAAAGTAACTAAGATAACTAAGGTTGCCATAGTATTTTGTTATTTATTGTTAATATGTACAGTACTTACATTAATATAAAATTTGACATTTTTATTAGTGGATGTTTGCATTATAAGACGCTATAAGACTCTATAAGACTTTTATCCATATGATACCAGCCTTAGAGCGGATTAGAATCGTATCGCAATGGCACACTGTATTTTTGTAGTTAGAAGTACCTTTTTTCTAGTTCTTCAGGCTAAAGGTACATTATCGCTACAAAGTTTAACACATTTATACATGACAACATTTTCTAAAACTTATGAAGCAAAAACAAATTTTACAATTAGAAACTGGTGCTTCATGACTAGTTTTGCTCCAAGAATTTAAATTTTTTATGCAATAATTTATTATTTTGGAAGCCAAGTCGCATTTCTTTTACCGAAACAGCTTTTAATGCTGATTCTTTGTTATTAAATTTTATATACAATTGTTGAAAATCAAAATTACTACACGTATAACTATAATGAAATAATTCTGCAAATAATTGCTCTTATGTAGAAACTGTTAAAAAATGAAACAACTTTTTTTTACCAAAGTTATTTTTTTATATACATAACAAACTGATAATTGTATAAGTAATTCAATAAAAACATGTTCCAACTGCTGCCCTATTTTAAAAATCAGATTTGTAGCTTTTATGGAATATCTGTAATACACATCAGACTGTAACTTTGTGCCAACGCGAAAAAATGATAACTTTTAATAAGGTCAAAAAATACAAATACGATAAAATTAATAATTGAGTTTAATTATTTTGCTTGATACAGTACAAAATTTTATTTCCGACATTATCTGTCAATGTTTTTTTGTTTCCCTAATTGACAAAATTAATGTTTGGGCAATGACAGACCTATTTGGGAGATTAGTTTACCATTTCAGTGTTTGCTTTTTAGTTGAGTTTCTTACTTCACAAAATACGTATACCATTTTTCATCTGTCCGAGTAAATTTCCAAATTATCAATACAAATTTTGTTTCCCGTTGATGAATGGGCTAGTTATTCAATTGCCAAATAAACAGTTCTTAGAGTCTAACTTTGTAGATAATAAAGTATTTTGACAACATATTTCAACTCAGCAGTGTTAATTATTGAAGGTTTGCTAGGGCTACCAAAACACTCCAAATGGTTGTTAAAAGTTGTTTCTCTAACAGGAAAAACGTGTTTAGATTAACCTTGAAAAAAGTTGCTTTATAAACCTGGCATAGATAAACGTGTATCCGTCTTGCGTGAACTAATTTATCAGGCAATAAACCTACATAAGATTAACTGTGAACATCATCAACCTTTCACAAACTAAGCATGACAAACTTGAACAGACAGTGTAACAAGTTATCTCTTTGACCGAAGATCCTATTACTCTGTAACATATATCGTGGCAAGTTTGATGCTGAAAATTTTGGTTCAAGTAGTAGCAAACTTCTTTAGTAACATCCTCTGCCTGAAAGTCTTGCAGAGTAGATTCAAATAGTTGGTTTCTGCAATTTCAGATACCTTCTACTTTTTAAATTATTCTCAGTTTTTAAGATTTGAAGATAAAAGATTTAGCATCCAAAAAAAATTCACACATCAATTAAGAAATAAAATAAATTTAATATGCATAAAAAGCATTAATTTGAAAGATCCTACAATGTATCCACCAGAGCTTGTCAAATTGTCAAATTAGTTTAAAGTCAGGTGAATCATTGAAAAACAATTTTGCAAATCATTATATAATCAAATGTTACATAAATATTCTACATAAACTTAATTTCTTCAAAGTATTAATGATGCAAGATAAAATAGTGGTGAAAATTGAAGCTTTTTTAGTTTTGAGATGAAAAATCATATCATATTATGAAAAAATCAAGTTGGACAAAAAATTAATGAATTTTTCTTTTACTAATTGTTAACTAGATGATTTAGCTCCATCTCTAAATTAAATAATTAATATATGATGGTTGGTGGTCTGATAATCTCAATGTGTACTTTTCTAAATCTTTAGTATAATATCTTTAAACTTGTGTTTGTGAGCATGTTGCAACACCAGTCAGGGCATTGGGAGAGATTCAAACATTAATACAATTTCATAAATTAATCACAAACTCTTCTTGATAACTAATTCCAAGTTTGTCCTTATAATCTTTAAAAATGTTTTAGTTAAAATATATTTTGAAGGGTTGCGGTAAATTTTCATACGCTTTTTACAATTTCGAATGCAGTTATTCAACCTACTGAAACCACTAATCACATTGGAAAAAATGTTGTTGGTATTACATGTATGCATTTTAACATTTTTTTCAATTATAGACATGTTAGCTTGTAAGCCAAGTTTGAAACATGAGACTATTAGGTTTCAGAGTTGCGATTCTTTCGTGGAGTTGTAAGAAAATGTGGTGAAGAACAAGTACTTCGGAAATACTGGCTTTATATGTTGTGCTATTTTCAATTTTCTTATGTAAAGATATTTAAGCTCACTTCTCACTTCCACTGGCAACTTTTAGCCATGGCAAGGCTCAACAAGATTTTTACTGTTATTTTTCCTAAAATTATCAGTTCAACCAACAATTTCTCAAAAGAACCTTTTACTTTGTCTCTTGTTGCATAGTCATGTTGTCCTTTTGAGTCAACGCTTTGACTTGCAACAATAGCTTAGACCAAGAAACTATCTCGCTAGCTAGACATTGCTAAGATAAAAGCCATTTGGATATTCATCTCCTTTATTGGTCCTTAGTATTCGTATGACCTGTCAAACCAGCAATGCCAATGCAAATGTTTGATAGCTAAGTATTCATGTGCACCTGTTAGCGATGGAATAAAAGTTCCCTTGTTTGATTGTTTGTCCTGCTGAACTAAAACTAATGCGAAGATATGGATCATTTTCGACAGCTTTTAGCAACTGTAACATTACGCTCAACAAGCAAAATGCTTTGCTGCTTAAGCTAACTTTTAGCTAAACACTATAACTAAACAGTATTCAATACAACAATGGAAAAAGGTAATGAAGCTAAAGTAACCTGGTAAGTTATAATTGTGTAAGTTGCAGCTAGGTTTTACCATCTATGTTGTGATTACCAATTGTTGTATTCAACTCTGCCGCAGACTTATCCAGGCTTGTTTAAATGGCTAGGAATGAGAGGGTTGGTAATCTGACTTTGGTACTTTGAGACAATTTAGACTTGCAATTAAGTTTTGCTAATCTATTTTTGAACATAAACTTTTTTGGTACCTAAAACATCAACTAGAGCCAATATTAGTCTGATGAATGAATTTTCTATGGAAAGCCAAAAGTTACCTTGACCTAGCTTGTAAGCTAGGTCGAGGTCCTATTTTTAGCTGTATTAACAAATACAACATCACCTTTGCTACGGTGCTGAACATATAGCTTTGATATTTAAAATAAATGTATAAATATGTATATATATATATATCTATATACACATATAAACATATATATGCATATATATATATATATGCATTTCAATAAATATATATATATCTATATATTTATCTATATAATATATTAATATATAATATCTATGTATATACATAATATATATACAACACAAACCATGTTAAGGCAAAAAACCATGTTAAAAAGCTCAGATTAAATAATGAAGTCTTTACAAGTTTTATGATTGATACATGTTTTACATCTATAGTAGAAAAGGAAAAAAACAGTAAAGAGATGCGCAACCCTGCAGCTTGAGCTTGAGCGACAATAGCCGCTATCAACTATCACATAAGAGTAGTCAGAGAATCATTTTGCACGTTGTTGCCTTTTGGGCGTTCAATCAAGGTACGTCAATTTTAATTTGGAAACGTCTTGGCATTTAGGTCAAGTCACACACTAAAAATAATCATTCGTTACAAAATACCGATGCTTTTTATAAAAGCTGTGAAGGTCTAGTGAAGGCTCATTTTTAATATCCTTTACAGAGGAGCAAGTAGTAAATAATACGTATTCACCTTGTTACATGCCAGTCTTATTCAGCAAAATGCAGCTATAGGTGTATCTTGCTGAATGGCATTGTTGTTGATGCCTGATACTGTTTTGATTGCCAGTCGCCAGTAACGGCTAAATGCTAAATGGCTAGTAATGACTGAATGAAGTTTGTTTTGTTATGATTACAATGAACTTTATTGGGTATACAAATGCGATTTTAATTCGTTTCAGTGGTGTTGTTGTAAGATCAAAAATAGAGACATGTAAAAACTCATAGTAGTTATCTAATGCAAAATCCACTGTAAAAATAATCAAAGTTTTATATACGTACTGTCAATTGTGAAAAATAATAACAAAAACATGTTAACCTCAGTAACTCTAGTTACCTACGTAACTTTAGTGTATTTACTAGTTGTGATCTGCAAGAAATTGTAAGTACTATGTACTTAGTACTATCTACAAGTACTGTGTGCAGTACATACGATAGGGAGTTCTTACCTTCGAGACGAAAATATAACCAAATGTTGAGCATAACTCAAACAGGGTTGGCATAGTTATTCCAATGGCGGTTATTACTGCGGGTTTTTACTGGTTTTACCGCCCCGGGAAAAACTCATTTTTGTCCAATGTTGGAAAACAGGAAAAAACTAAAAACATTTTTTTTCGACATGTTGACTAATGTTTAAGCAAATAATAACAATACATTCATACCTTATAGCTGTTATAAAGCTTCTTCATGACTCGTTAACAGTACACAGGCTAAAAAAACCTATAACCTTCATAATTAGTTTATATACTAAATATTGAATGAAAAAGCCAGATCATAAGATAATATGAGTTTATTTACATATATTTACTATTAATATTGAATAAAAAGCAAAATTGATACATGTGAAACATGACAGTAAGCATAATACAACGATTAAAAAATAATAGCAAAATGAAAACACATGAATATAATATAATGCCAAGTAGTCGAGACCGATGAACTGAACAAACGGATTACAGTATTGAGAATTGATTGTCTAAGAAAAGTTAATGGTCGTATTTGGCCGAATCATACCCTAAAAAATTGTTTTTAGGTTTTGGTATCAAGCTACCAGTTTTAATGCTTACTTTACTCCCAGCCTGTTGCGCAGCTTGGGCTGCACTAAGGAAAAAGTGCTAAACAGTACACATCAAAACAGGACTAGTATTGGACTGTAAAAAGCACATTATTGATGAACTTTTGCCTGTATCTGTTTTGGGTGTGATTTATGTTAATTTTTCCTACTTTTAAACACTGTTTTGTTTCCATTGCTATTGACTGATATAAATTTGGAGTCACAAAACTAATTGTTTAGTCTAATTTTGCATTTTTATGAAGGTTCATTGTTTAGCAAAATATTTGGATAAGAATTTCTGGAGTTATAATATTTCCCAGTGTTTCTCGGTTTTTTCCAGTTTTTCGCAGTTTTTCTCGCTGCTCTGGAATAAAACAGTTTTTCCCGGGAAAAATGCCAACCCTGAATTTAAATGAGTTTTGCTTAGCAAACACACACTTCAAATTAACTTTAACAGGTATTTTACTAAACTTAGCGTCAAATTTGCCTATATGGCCAAAATTTTATGTTTTATTTACTTTACTTAATTTACTACAAATTATTATGAAGAAAAATGTGCTGAGACAGCGAGCCCTCTCATTTTTCTTCCAAGTGTTGTAGTAAAGATTTCAGCAAACAGCATATTGCCATTGTCATTATTTCAGCAAAAAAAAGTAAATTTTGAGAGAAAGTTTGGTTGATGCAGGCGGCGGGAATAGTTAAAAAAGGTTTGCCTTGACCTCAACAAATTCTTGTCAATATTAATCTTTAACCATCATGGCAGTAGGAATAACCTCAAACATCAAAGCAATGGCAAATGATGAAAATACTAACACTTTCTGATCAAACTGACTACATTTGATCTGTCACTTAAAATTCCTGATAGATATGTGGGCTGTACAAAAAATAGGTCAAACTGACTTTTGAGATCTCTTTTTGTCTTGTTCTCCTTCTCAATTTTTGCCCTCATCTTAGTTTACTTTCTATCTCATTTCCCTCTTTTGCTCTCTATGCCCCGTGCTTTTCTTTCTCTGATTTTTCTACTTTTTTTTCTTCACTTGTTGATATTTTTCTTTTTTTTACTTAAATCTTTTTTTGTCTTACTATGTTGCGTTCTCCCTCTCCTTCTATTACTATCTTTTCATTAGAATATTAACTAATTGTATGCACGGATACCAACACTTTTAACTAAGTTTTAACTATTACACAGTTTGTCTGCTGGAGACATGTTAAGTATTAATTCACCAATGAGTTAAATCTGTTTGGTGCAAAAAATTACAGAATTTTGGCTGGCTACAGAAAGCACCAACTGAAAATCTCTACTCATTTATGGTTTATTATAGGTTTATTATGTTTATTTAAAGGTAAAATGAAATAAATTGTGAATTTATTGCTTTTTGTGCTTAGCTAGACCTAAAGGAGCAGTATTATAAAAATAAATAATCATATGCATGCGATACATATTACATACTCTTCTTACTGATGCGAGCAGACAACACCTGTTGAAAGTTAATTGTTATAAATAGATTAGGCAAAAGAGTATGTGATATTGTCCTTAGTAGATGTTTTTTTAATATGAAATTTTAGTTTTTGAACTAGTTTAAATTTTAACACTAAAAATCCTCAAAGTAACTCAAAGTACTCAAAATTCTTGTTCACTGTTCATGGATGGCTTCAAAACAGCAAAATTTACAAGTGACATAAAACTGGTCTTTGTCTTTATTTTCCCTTGTAAAAGCAACTTTTTCTAAAGCGCTAAGCACTGTCTTGTGCTTATTTTCTCAAAATAGTTAAATGAAAGCATTCAAAATAATTGCATGTAAGAGGTACTCACGTAGGTTTAAGCAAAACACGTGAAAAGACAACATTTCTAATAATTTTTTTGCCTGTTAACAGTTCAAGAAATGGTGTACCAGAAGATGAGGGGCTTCCTAACACTATCAATTATCTCCTGATAATGATAACTAGGGGCTCATATAGTCAATGCTGTGCAATAAGTAATATTACTGACAGCATCTGATAGAGTATTAGAACCATTTGGCTCTAATTATATTACTAACCAAGGCACAGGCCGAATCTTTGGTAGTATCTGACAGACCTGTCTGCGTTAATGGCCAGCTACCACAGCATAAACATAATCATTTCAGATTAAGTGCTCATAATGGTCGAACTCAGTGGTTTTCTCATTCAAAGGGAGTCGTGAAGGACTTGTAGTTATGAGTTGTCATTCCATGTTCAAGACAAGCAGTCAAGAGTTATCCTTTCATACTTTAGTTTCTATACATTAAATTTTTCACAAAATGCTAAATAGTCCTCTGCTTAAAGATTGCTCCAAATTTTAGTTGATTTTATCAGAAAGTATAGGTATTTTTGTATCATTTGCTAATGTTTTAATGTTGGAAGTGGCCTGACTGCTAAGATATTTCAAGATTAAAATTGAAAAAACTTTGTCACTGTTAAAACACTAAGAATAAAAAGTTCTCTCCAGACTTGCCCAAAATGATGTAATGTATATAATAAAGCAGCATGTCTTCACATTTCATATTCACTTTCGCTTATGCCATGAAAGTCAACTCTTACGCAGCTCTATCGGCATGTATTTGTTTGCACATTTCATGTTTACTAAAATAAACTTTTAAATCTAGCTTACAGCTCTAGTTACAGATACAATATTATAGGTGTCTCAAATGTTTCAAACAAAGTTAATTAAAATAGGTATTTTTAACTTATTTTAAATGTTGTGTAAACATCTGAGCTCCGACTTTGATTCTGCATGCCTACAGTAATTAGGTCATTGACTTAAATAATTTTAACGAGGCTTTTGTTCCAACCAAGTTCTTACCCCAGTCACGCACACCAAAAACTAGTTGTAAGGAAAAAGCAAACCCCATCTTAGAATAGACTATGTTTGAAAATATACACATATATGTATATATCATTGCATGTGTATATGCACATATATGTTCGAATATATATGGATTAACTGCATTCCAGGCATGTAAGGTCGATTTTATCTAGTCATTGCTAGCATCAATTTGCAAAAAAATTTTACTGATCTCGTTTGATTAGCTGACTCTACTACAACACAAATAGTTTTTGAGTTGACTAAATTATTATTAACTATAATTATTAACTAAACACAAAACAACACCAATTTCTTTGAGATCAATTAACCCATGATCCTCACAAAATTTTAATAAAGCCCTTATTGTGCCTGGTTGGTGATTTGTGGCATATACTCACCTGTTTTCACTTTGTCTGTGAAGCACATAATTTTTTGAGTAACTCCTAACATATGGTTTGTTAGATTGAGTCAAGTTATGCAAGAGTATCTGTCGATTCAGCTCTGATTAAACTACACAAACTCATCTATCAGACAATATTTAGGCACAGGTGGCAATGGGACAATGATGTATTTAATACTTCTGTAAATCGTGTTTCGTATTATCTTTAACATTATTATTCTACTATAGAGTTTTTACAGGCTGAAAAATTAACATCACAATAACAAGTTTTTGTTAAAAAACATTTAAGTCATAGCCAGTCTCATAGTTTTAGCTCATAAAATAGCAAAAATTACTCTACCGGGGTAAACTCAAACTCTGTATGTATGGTATCTGAATAATCCTCTTCATCTTTGTTTTTAGGATATGTAGCTCTCATTTTGTTGGACACAGAGTGGTAGCGATCACTAATCTGATCTTGCAAGTCATTCTAGGCACATGTATATCTAAAATAGTACTTATCTGCAGATTCATGACTTTCTCTATATTTAGTACTTCGTTGTACATCTCATGTTCCTTTTGCCCTCCGCATCTGGATGCTTGGGTACTAACAAAATTTTTAATTTCTAATCTTTGGATAAATTATTATATGTTGCTTGAAAGTAATATGATTTCTAGTAAAATTATCAGCAGCAAAAATTAAATTAGCTACGCAAGTTATCATGGTACTGCCGATAGTTATGAGAGGCCATCCTCTAATAACCTGATTTTATAAGGTCTGTGATCTCCTGAACTTCTGCAACACACTTGAGATCAGTCTGAGAAACACATTGCCACATATCATAGTTTTACAGCTCCCACCCATGTCTTTGTTTTTTTGTGTATGGCAGTTTCAACACTGACATCACTGATTAACTGGCGGCACAAAATAAACATCTTGTAATCAATAGAACAAAGATAATAAATATATCTTGCTCATAGATATGTTGATCTAATGTGTATCTACTGAAATATTTCAATTTGAATGTTAGATAGACAGAGAGTGTAAAATTAGAAAATCAAGCAAATGTTTAACAAAAGCACAAGTATTCCAAGCCACAATTTAAAGCTTTGTTTTCACAAGCTAAAGGGGAGCATTGATCAATTCATTTTCCTCATTTTCTGCAATGAAGAAGTAAAAATAAACTTTAATTATGGATATAATTTAATAGCTAAAACTGCCAAAAAATGTTAAACAAGGATTATAGCTCGCCGAAACAATAACAAAATTATGAAAAAATGATTTGGTGATAGCAGCAAACTATTATTTTATTGATTAATCAATGTATTCAAGACTAGGAAAACTGAATTCTAATTAGATCTACCTTTGTTCTACTATCTACTTCTGCAGACTAACGCTGCTGACGGTGTTCAACTTAAACCAAAAGCTGTTTGCTTTAATCTTCAACCACCTGATGCTCAAAAAACTCTGAGTCACTTTCACAGGAACTTAAAACATTGTTAAAATTCTGTTGTTTGCCAATAAAATGTGACGATTCAACATATTCAATCTAATAATTCAGCAAACTCCCTAACGATGAGAATCTTCGAGATCACAGACCACGCATTTTACTAGTAACAAAATTTGTTATGACCTAGATAAATAATGCGTTCTGATGATTAGCTAAATAGGAGATAGTATACTCATCGCTAATGGCTCTTTTTATCTAAGCTTACTATACACGTCACAATAAATGAGCCTGTCTAATTTTGAGCATTTAAAAAGTGATATAGTTGAAATGCTTATATCTTTGGACAGGGCTAGTCTACAAAAAATAGCATCAGACTGTAGTTGATGTTTTAGCCTTACATTGGTGCTATTTTCATTTGAATGGCTTTAATGGTGCAGTCGAATTTTAGAGATAGTATTTTCCTTTATTTATGCTTTTAAAACAAGCTGTAAGACATTTAATTTTTTGCATATTACATACATGTATTTACTGTAGTCTATAATTTAAATTAATTCCCATTTTAGTATCACTCTTGTTCTCCTACTTTCTGTATTAGGTGTGCTACAATAAACAAACATTTAAAATTTAGAAAATTATTAGACTCAGTTAGGGGTCTTTGCAGTTTAAACAAAGAGTGTTTTTAAACCAATGAGCATATTTAATAAAGATATTTGTTCAATATAATAAATATTAATGCATTGGTAAGGTAAATACTTACCTCATCAGCAGATTACAAGTTGAAAAAATTAATAAAACTAAAGGCTGTCTATTCTTAAACTCCGTTGTGACCAAAATTAAAGATGTTGAGGTGCATCTAGTTCAAATACCGATTGGAACTGCTTAAAATTGAGACTAAGCTGGGAGTTGGAAGTATATGTTTCTAGTACATAAAACTCAAGCTACTTTATCTCTACAGAACTTGGCACAATTCTCACCTAGCTGACCATTTGCTGGAGAAATGAGTCTCCTGAGTAAATTCCCAAAATAAACTACAATGGAACAAAAGCGTAGAAAGATTGTTCAAAATTCAAGTATTTGTTTAAAATGCAAAATGAAGTTGACAAAAATGAAAAAAATCAGTAAATGTGAACATTAGTGTATTAAAATGTATTTTTCAGCAGATTTTATTTCTACTTTTATAGCAAAAAAGTAGAATAAAAAGCTTGTAATGCTTTTTATACTTACATGAAACAGGGTTACCATTTTTTGATTGTTACAAGTAGAAGCAACTAACAAAATCATTTTGCCATCAGCATAAACCCGACTACAGTGATAAAACTTAAAGCAATGATATCTAAGGAGCTTGAATGTTGAGACTCTATATATTCAGCAACTGCAAGCAGTTTCTTATAAGGAAAGACATCCCATGCTTTCTTTACTAATATATTTCCACATCACTGTTAGAAGTGAAATAATCTGAAACCTTATAATCTGAAAGTCTGTGAAACTGAGACAAAATTGTACTTGATTATTTTTGTTTAATGATTAGTTTGGCTTCAGTGATTTAAATATTTTTGACTTGAAAATGAGCGTACCCAATTTTCCGTGAATTTTATCAAAATTAATGGTATTCTTGATCATTTGTAATTGCTTTTGATGTTTGAGGATGTCTGATTACCAGACGGTTTCCAGCTTAAAATTAATTAAAATCAATCAAATAAAACACTCAGATTATTCAAAAATGTCATTTGGCAGAAAATGTTCGACAAACAAAACAACTCTTTTTCAACTAAAGTTAGTTGTCTGTCCACATTGCATATTATACTGATATTTGCATTAGGGATTTAAAAAAGTTATGTTCTGGTCACTGCTTTATTTCCATAATCAGTTTTTTCAATTTAAGTTGAATATGTATGATATAATTTAGACTGACTACTTGGAAACACAAAAAAACGATAAGAGTAAATATATTTTTTTCTTGTTAATATTTTGAAAATGTGAAAATTTTTTGTTGTTTTTCTGAAATGCTGGTATTACATCAGAATGGAAAATATATTATATAATTTTGACTGATATAATTAAAAAATTGATATCAGACACTATATTTGCCAAGGTCATTCTGTTTCCTTCATTGGAAAAGAAATAAAGTATAAACTATGGTAGACATGTTGAAGAGACTATTTTGCTTATAAAAACAAGACCATACTTTTTTTGTTTTGTTTTTAAACATACTGTAGATTAGTTCAGCACAACATAGGTTTTCCATTTACCATCTGTATGTTTTAATTAATTTTTTAGACCGGTCAGAAAAAGACATTTTGGAGTGTGAAATGATCCTCATTAGCTAACACTTCTGGGAGAAGAAAACAACATGTTGTTTGTTTTTAACTTTTTCACTATGTTTAAATTAATTTTATCAAAAGTTTCAAAGAGATGATGTAAACATACCAATTTGAGAATATTACAGTATATCTTAAGTAAACTTTTAGCAGCTGATCAACAGTTCTTGTGACTGTTTTGTGGAGGGTCATCAATGACATACCAGAAATTCAGGATAACTCGGCTATAAAATTTCAAGATTTTTTATAGTAAAATCCAATTTTATGATCATACTTACCATACAGTTACTATATGCTTAATTGTTCGAATTTAGCTTTTGGCGGACAAAAAAAGCTTTCCTTGACCCATCCTTATCCGCTTCCAACTACGCAAGCTCAGTTTTGTGAGTCAACTTGCACGCAGAGAGAAGGCAACTCCCGTGGGGAGGAAGGGTGGGTCTATAGTAACTGTATGGTAAGTGTGATCATAAAATTGGATTTTACTATTAAAAATCTTGAATTTTATTTCACATACTTCCATACAGTTACTATATGCTTAATAGAATCCCACAGACACAGGTGGCTGGGCAGGAGTTGTCTTGTATGGAATTCACTAAGCGGATTAAAATGTAATGGTCAAAGGAGGGGATACTAAAGGATATCACCCCGAACCCTTTTCTTCATAAGGTGTGATAGGAGGGGAAAACTCCTCACCCAAGGAATTTATCTACTCGTGGAGTGTCTGATAGTATGTAAAAAAGGACCCAATCATCATGGTAGGGGTCTTGGGTATAAAGTGATAAGGGTGTAGATTAGAGCTTCAACACTTTATTAACGACCACCAGTGACTTAAATTGGGACAGGTCCCACGGTATATCTCTTTTATAGTGTCCCAGAAAGGACCACTTGCTTGACCATAGGCCAGTGGCTAAAATGTCATCAACATTATTATCATCTGAAATGAACATAGAGGCCGCTATAGCCCTAACCTCATGGGCATTGGTTTCTGGTAGAGAAGACATATCTAAAACTTTATAAGAGTCTCTAATAGCACAACAAATCCATCTTGAAACAGAATCTTGAGTGATGGGTTTATGAGGTCTGATGTAAGACAGAAACAGATTACCATTATTGTCACATAAATCATTAGTAACTGTCAGATATTCTAGTAATGTCAGATAAGGACACAGGTTTGGATTTCCTTGGTTAGCTCTAACGAGGATTTTCAGTTCCGGATCGCTTGCCTTTTGTGTCTTGGCCATAAAGCCGCGATTAACTCCGAGTTGGATGGTATCTTCAGAGATGTTGATGGACTCTCTAGTGAGGGCATGGATCTCTGATCTCCTCCTCCCAGTGCTCAGGGCTAGAAGAAACACGCATTTCAGGGATAGCGACCTGAAAAATAATACAAGTTATAAATTGTTGTGTCAGCACCAAGTTAATACAAGAGCTGCAACAAGCTGATAGAAAGCAACAAGCAAGCAGTATCAGTGTGTAGTGTGTACAACAAGCGTTGTAACATGCTGATAGAAAGCAGCAAGCGAGCAGGATTAGTGAGTATAAGACAACTAGAATTACCTCAAATCTCTGTTTGACTTAGAGAGGTGGTGGAGGATGACCGTGAGATCCCACTTTGGTAGTTGACTTCTGATGGTTTTATGAGAGCAAGCGGCAAAGCCTCTCAGCATCTCCCTGATTATGTCCTTGGTCCCTGTCGGGAAAGATCTACCTAAAGTATTGACCAGTGCAGCCTTGTAGCCTTTAATTGTACTCACTGACAGCTTTCTCTCCTCTAAGAGATAGATAAGGAAGTCAGTTACATCATAGATAGTGGGCTCGAGCGAATTTCTCTCTTCTCTAATACACCAATCAGAGTACACTTTCCATTTCCCATCATAGAGGGCTGATGAAGACTCCCTGACGCATCTTGTGGCATAAAAGGCTGCTTTTCGAGAAATGCCTTCCTAGCATCTTGTCTGCTGGACAGCATCCAGGCGTGAAGTTGCAGTCTGTCTGTCCCCTGATGGTATACTCCGTTCTGTTTCAGGAGCTTCGCCATTGTAGGAAGTTCCAGCGGTCTGGATGCCAGTAGGCTTAACAGTCCTGTGAACCAACTCCGTCTGGGCCTGTTTGGAGCTATAATTATGATCTGACAATTTTGGGAATGGAGAATTTTCCTCAGCACCAGGGGAAGCAAGTTTATGGGAGGATACGCGTAACCCCACAGTCTGTCCCATGGTTGACTCAGTCCATCCACTCCTGCTGCCTGAAGGTCCTTCATAGAGCTGAAGTATATCGGTAGCTTGTTGTTCAACTTGGATGCAAACAGACCCACCATTGGAGTGCCCCATTGTTTGAAAATCATCTTGACCACCTGAGGGTGTAGAGACCACTCTGTTGGTGAAGTCACCCGACTCAACATGTCTGCGATAACATTCCGTTTGCCAGGCAGATGGCATGCCTTCAGTGTGATCTTCCTCTCGTTGCACCAGTGCAGGATTTCCCAGATTAGGGTACATAGCTGTGGCGATCTGGTCCCTCCTTGTTTCTTTACATAGGCTACGACTGTTGCGTTGTCTATCTGGCACAAGACCACTTTTCCGAGCAAACTCTTCTGAAAAGTTTGAAGGCACTTGTAGAGTGCCGGGAGTTCGAGAATGTTTATGTGGAATTTTCTTTCCTCGACTCCCCCCCTTCCTTGAGCTGTTTCCTCGCAGACTATATCTCCCCATCCTGAGGCAGAGGCGTCTGTGGGGTCTAGATTGAAGGCTAGGAATGTGCATACTTGCGTGGGATTTAGCATGCTCTTCTCGTATTTGATATGGAATCCCAGGTTCTGTAGCAGATTGGTAGCAGTCAAAACCTGGGACTGTAAGACCTCCCTTGACTTGCTGTAGATCAGCCAGTCGTCTAGGTATGTTAACAGGGTCACACCCCATTGCCGTAGGTGAGGATTTTGTATGTTGTCCATCTTGAATTTGGGGGCAGTGAGCCACTTGTTCAATCTGGATAAGTCTATAATTATTCTCAACTGCCCGTTTGTCTTCGGTACTGAGAATATTCGGCTGTAGAAACCCTCGTGGTCCCCTGTGACAGGTTCTACGGCACCTTTGGACTCTAAAACCATTAGCTCCGATACCAAGTCTTCTGAGAGTGTTTGTGGTACTGGTTAATTTAAAGGGGCTTTTGTGTTTAAACGTAAATCGTGTTTTAACAGATCTGTTAGCCAAGTAGAGGCACTGGGCAGATTGTTCCATACCTGCCAGTAACTGGTGAGACAGCCGCCTACTTTTTTCGACGGTCTTCTTGGGAATCTTAAAGGATTTGCCTTTCTGTGGGGCCTTTCCTTTACTTTGAAAAGTATACTTTTTACCAGTGTCACCTTCTTTCTCTGATTTTGGTTGAGCTGGTTGTAGTGACCATTTTTGCTGCTTGACTATTGATATCAACGCTCTGTTGGATGCTGTCGATGCATCCTGTGAGGTCAAATCAACCAACTTCCCTTCAAATAGTGGTGAATTAAGCGGCATGGCAAGCTTTAGCAAAGAAGACTTGGTGGCAGAGGAAAGAGCAGAGGTAGAGACCAACTGATCTCGCCTGACATGCACCAAATTAGCAAGTAAGCGTGCAAGCAAAGCAGCAGTATGGGATTGTGCAAGACATAAGCTCTCAATCGATCTGATGACTGCACCTGCATCACCCTGTTGCAAAAGCGCAACGGAGCTGCCAAGGACCCAATCTGAATGGCTAGCAACAAGCATCAACTGCCTTGTAAGGGTCTCCATCTCCTCGATATATTTGCATGGAATGAGGGCTTTGTTAGATGCCTTACCCAGAAGAGCAGCGTCCTCGTCAGTGCGGCTGTAAGACGATTTGAGAGTGTCCCCCTGTACTTGGTAGTTTGATACATGGAACCCTCTTATTCTGGGATATTTTGATGTGAAGGCTTGTTTCTGGTGTTTGACCTCTTCTATGGCTGAAGTCATGACCTGAGACAAGGGCAGACTATAGTCTGTATCGTCATCATCTTGTGGTCTGTCTTGAGATAGCATCTGTTCGGCGATAGTCTTGCTACGAGAACAGAAAATGTCATTATGTACTCATAAATATCTATTCACTAGATATATATCATGTACATCTATAAGACAATGTAACCACTATATCTATCATGATATCAACATGGAATATAACCAATATCAACTAGATATACATAGAAGCTACCATACCTCTTTACTTTGTGATCTGGAGGGGGTAGTATGGAATCCGGGAGTACTTCAAAGATGTTCCTTTTCAGCTCCCTCAAAGACATGTCTTTGCCATCTTCCCCTGTCCCGTTTTTATCATCAACGGTCACTGGTTGAGGCTGGTCTTCTCCTTCTTGATTGTCTGTCAAAGAGAAGAGAAGGACCTGACATATTCGTTAACAACAAAGTAACGAACCCCTTCTCAAGTTTCAAGACACAACGGTACGGAAACTTGATCAAGGAGAGCCCTGACAACCCATTATAAACAGAGACCTTTCAGTTAGGTATTTCTGATATAACAGATATCCCACCGATAGCTCATAAGGAGGCTTACGCGTGTGCTCCGAGCTAAAGAGGGTGAGACAAGGAGATTCCGACCTGGGTATCCCCTTCCAAAAGGACAGGGCGAGGTTAGGTCGGATGCAAATCAACCGAGTCAAGTCAAGGTAAGAGAATATCGATTTTGGAGTATAAAAGAACTCGTCCATCGACTACCCCTTGACAGGAAGGCAAGGGGTATCTGACATATTCGTTAACAACAAAGTAACGAACCCCCTTCTCAAGTTTCAAGACACAACAGTACGAAAACTTGATCAAGGAGAGCCCTGACAACCCATTATAAACAGAGACCTTTCAGTTAGGTATTTCTGATATAACAGATATCCCACCGATAGCTCATGAGGAGGCTTACACGAGTGCTCCGAGCTAAAGAGGGTGAGACAAGGAGATTCCGACCTGGGTATCCCCTTCCGAAAGGACAGGGCGAAGGTTAGGCCGGGTGCAAATCAACCGAGTCAAGTCAAGGTAAGAGAATGTCGATTTCGGAGTATAAAAGAACTCGTCCATCGACTACCCCTTGACAGGAAGGCAAGGGGTATGCTGTCCCTCTCAAGAAGGGACAAACATGATACGTACCTGCCATATTTAAAGCTGGAAACTGAAGAGAGAGAATTCTGTGAAACAGTGCGTGCTCCAACTTCAGTTGACGAACAAAAACTGAGCTTGCGTAGTTGGAAGCGGATAAGGATGGGTCAAGGAAAGCTTTTTTTGTCCGCCAAAAGCTAAATTCGAACAATTAAGCATATAGTAACTGTATGGAAGTATGTGAAATAAAATTAGCAAATTCAAACAATGGAGAACAGAGCAATGGGGGTTACCTATAGGTAAAACTATATAGCTAAAACTCATACACAAACTTGTTTAAGAGAGCAACAAAGTATTATTTGGTAGTTGTTTTTACTGCAGCTATAAATGGTTTAGAATTTAATCGTTTCGTACCATTTTTATATGATCTCAAGTAAATGATGTTGTGAAATTAATAGAGCAAATGCAGCCATCAGTACCTGACTTTTTCCAAACAAATCTGGTAGATTTTTTATATCCACTTGTTACGTTTAGTGATTCAAAAACCTTATCTTCATTAGGTATCACATGTCATTTAATTGTTAGGTATACAGTTATTTTCATTTGTGGAACAATTTAATGCAGATGCATGAAAAGCCTGTGCCAAGAACGCGTATGCTACAAAAATACTAATAAATTGGCTTGTTATTTTATTGTAAAGTTAGCTGTTTGTAGAAAAAAATTAGTATGAACCACTACATAAAATAATTTTAATAAACTTTTTAATTAAAAAAAACTCGGAACATATTTTTTTAGCTGTGAAAGGTAACAAATGCTACAACCACTCTTTAAAATCTGCTTTACCGAAATGAAGGGAATATGTTTTAAATAAGTACAATCACACTTTGTTATAAAACTTGCTTAGGTATGTCTGCCTTGCATAAACTAACATACTAGGTGATAAAACTGTGCTGAGGCTCTCTGTGAACCTCATCAACCTCTCACAAACTCTCAAGGACACACCTCGTCAGAAAGTGTAGTAATATTTTCTATCGGCATTCCTATAACTCTATAATACATGTATATTACATAGCAAGGATGAGGCTGTCAATTTCGGTTTAAGTAGTGGCACCTTTCGTTAGTAATATCACCTACCTAAAAATCATGAGACGGAGGGGGGTTAATTTAAATTAATGGTTTTTATGCTATCACAAAAAACGGCATTTTCGATCTACTTAAATTCGATTTCTATTTGCAGATTCTGTTGTGACACAAGGGAAGATGAATGTCATAAAAAACCAAAAATCTATCAAAAATTAAAATCAATTTTAGTAATTACAAAACTTTAAGAGAGAAATAATTGTACAGTGTAAACAACGCCTGTAAAATGACTAAATTGTTTTGGATTGAAATAGATTATTTTAAGAAAATGTGTTTCAAATCATTACATAATAAATTTGTGCATAAACTTCCTACGTAAGTTTAACTTTCTGATAAACATAATTGATGCAAAAAAACTACAATTACAGATTTGTTAGCTTTGAAATATCAAATCCTCTATATTATTTCGAGCAAGCTAAACTAACCCAAAAGTGAATGAGTTTTTGGTTAGAGTCTACCTAGTTTATTAAGCTCTTTCTTATTTTTAATATTCAAAATCTGATATTGAATGCTATAATATTGTCAATGCTGCCTTTCTGCATTTTAAAAAAAGTCTCTTCACCACTTGAAATTGTAGGTATTCTAAAAAGCCAGTAAATTCATGAGGCAGTATTAAAACTTCAATGTCATTACCCAAACTAATGACAAACCATCTCTAACAAATAATGCCAAACTGATCTTATCAATCCTCAAAAACTTTTAATTGAAATATATTGGGAAAGGCTGCGGTAAATGTTTGTGAGCCTAGTGCAATGTAAAACACGTTCATTTAATCAGGTGAAATTCTCGACCGGCATATTTCCATAAACATGAAGCTCTCTAACATTGCAATAAAAATCTAGCTGAGGCATAGCAAGTAAGTTCTTGATGCAAGTGTTCAAGATTTTTAATTCAAACTTGGAAACAAACAAAAAAAATTCATGCGTACTGATGTAGCCTGTTTTCTTATTCAAAGGACGGGGGTATAGCGAAACCGGTCTCAACACTCTTGCTCCCAAAGGGGTCAAGGACAACAAAACCTCAGTCGTTAGCCGCGGTCTGTGGGCATATACGGCTTGGTGGAAAGGGCGGCTAGATACCACAGGCGGCTTGTTGGAGGGTTATTTTTTCTTTCGTGAATCATCTGTTTGCACGCATAAGCCGCGCGGTTTGAGCGTGAGGACTTACGGTACATATATTTATCCTCACTTTGTTATTCCCAGTAGTTTTTAGCTATACTAACTCTCTAAAGAAAATTTCTCTTTTACTTTTTCCACAGTTGTTTGCTTAACCAGCTATTGCTCTATGTGCCCTTTCATTTTGCTTTTTGTTGGGCAGTCATGCGTACTCCTTTAGCAATGCTTTGACAGTGCAACAATAGCCTGCAATCTTACACACTAGCTAAATGCGCCTGTTGTAAAACCTAATTGTTTGATATGCGACTTTATCTGTCTCTTACATTTGTAGGCCCTCTCAAGCCAACCATACAATTGCAAACTTGTGTTTGCTAAGTGCTGATAACCACTTGTAAGATACAAAACAAAAGCTTCATTGTTTCATTGTTTGTTTTGTTGAGCTTGGAAGCTATGGGAAAATTTACTGTTTTAATATCTCCTAGCAACTGTAACTTTTGCAGAACTGACATTCTATGTACTCGTGCATTGACCTCAAAGGCGTTACTGCATAAGCCAATTTTCCAACATGGTAACGGCATATTGATCATGATAACAATTGAAAGGCAAAAAGCCAAAATACTGTGTAATTTGACAGAATGTCGAAATACTGTATCGAATACTCTGTAATTTGACAGAGTATTTTGGGTTTTACTAAATATTCTGCATTAAACTTTGTAATACTAAGTTGTAGTTTTTTCAGTGGCAGCCATTCTCTACTACCTTTAGAATAATTGTAAACTGTGGTAGCCCATCTCCACGACAGATTACACCATTTGTGTTTGTTTCTGTAGCTAGTGAAGAGAAGGATTTTGATTTCATTTACGTAATTTTATGATGATTTAGTTTGGTTGATTGTCCTTTGCTGCTAAAAGATAAAAGTCACATTGACCATGCTAATTCTTCAAAATCAAAATGAAAAAGGCAAGTTATTAATATGCTTTTATAATAAATAGATTGCAACGCTATACGCAGTATGGATAATGAACCTGAGTTTGACATTTCTCAGCAAAAATGTGCATGTGAAAAGTGTACAATGATGTGACTCCAGTAAAATTAAATATTTTTCATTGATTTTTAGTGGTATGTTCATTTTCCCAGACAACACTATCTATTGGGCAATGTATGTGTCTTATTTTAAAGCAGTAAGTGATACAATTTTGGTGCAAAGGTTAGATTGGTGTTAGAATAAGATATAAAAGTAAAAAGCTTGTAAAGGGATAAAATGATAAACTTTTTCAATTTGCATACAAAGATGAAAATGTGTAATTGTTTTGCAAAATTTCACTAAAAGCTGCGTCTGCGGTTTTCTCAACTAAGAATGAGAAGTGATTTACTTTTGGTAGCTACAAAAAACTTTCAGAGTTTTGACATTCTTTCCTGGCCTTCACTCTAGTTTTGCTTTCTAATACGACTGTGATTCATAATTCTATAGCTTTTATAGTAGACTTCAATCATGTTAATTATTTACATTTACAAAATTGATTATTTTTACAAACATAAAAAAGGTCAACTAATAGCTGGTATCAACCTACACTGTTCACACTGTTGTGTGACGAGTGAATGATTTGCTGTTTGCCAACAGTTTACTCACTGAAAGCCTTTTTGCTATTAATTGTAGTTGTGAGTATAAAGCAGTATACTGCTGGACTATAGTCCAGACCTGCTGCGCACAGTGCAGTTTTTGGCTGTCTTTGCTCTTTATGGTCTCACAAAGCATTGACTAGCACCAATAAGAATTATTTAGTTGACTTCAAATTTATTATTTTTTGTTATTTTCTCTGCTTTGTTTTAATCTATTTATTGATAGCAAGCCTTAATCCACACAGCTGGGTGAAGCGCAGTTGAGCCTTAAAAATTACCAATAAGGAAGTTTGACCAAAATAAATAGTGGTAATGGTACAAGGCTGAAGGTGTTTAACACTGTTAGCTAATTTTTAATCCCTAAAACTGATTTTTAATGTAGGTATGTTCGTATATTTTGTTTGTATATAAAAGCAATAGTTGTGTGCAGACTATTTGCTTGTTTTTAGTTTTAGTATGAGTATTCTCACCATAACTCATTGATTAATATCCTTAACTAAAAAGTTTTTTGAAATTATTAGGACCTACGCGTAATTGGAATTAATTATAAAGAAAAGTTTGTCATTAGTTGGTGTAGTTGTATTAAAGTTTTATTACTTCACTACATCTTATGGTGTCTTCATATACTTTACTTTCAAATACATAGACTTTAAAGTGTTATCTAGTTTTTCTTAATAATTATAACAACATGTGGCTCCGGCATTTTATGAAACTGTACAAAATGAAAATTGCAAAAGCCAGATGTGAAATATTTTATGTAAGGCGCTAAAAATAAACCACTTAGTGTATGGTACTTAAGAAGTAATTAATTTACGGTCTAACTTAGTTTGCTCAAAAAGACTGTTCTAACTTTTATCTGAAGTGTTTATTTGACTGAGAAAGCTGAACATATAGTGTTTGTGAATATAGTGTATATCGGTGAATTTCTTGTCTAAATGTACATGTAAATGCCTGATATAAAGGTTGTTCAGATACTTCATGATTTGTCACTTACAAGGCAAATGGAATGAGCTCTGAGTTTTTGGCAATAGTAAACTTTAATGCTAAAAATCTCCAATATTCAGACCACGACTTTCATTGATTGTCGGCAAAAAGTTGTCGGCGAAATTTCTAAAGTTGTAAAAACCCTAAATAACTTTCTGCAAATTAAAGCCTAAAAACTAAGCCTTTATGTAGCTGGCTGGAATAGTAGGTTTGTAGGCTTTGTTAACTTGTAATTTGGAGCGCAAGTTTATTTTGGGGGCTAACAAATTTGAGTAGGAATGGCTACTCTAAACTCTCCTAGGAACTAAAGCTAGGCAATTGTTGTCAATCGCGTTCAATAAGCTTCTCTAAACGCAATGCCTTAGATTTTTATTGTTTTAGCAAACAAGCAATTTTGTTTCACAGATGCTTACAAAAAAGTCAACCATCTGTGTCTAATTTAATGTTTCCACTCAGGAAGCATTCATAGATGCAGGTAAGTAACAAGTTTTCATGCAAATGTAAAACATCCGTAGAAAAATATACCTTGCTACTAAAGTAACTTGTTTCATCTTTAGACAGCTTGAGATAAAAAATTAGGATTATGTTAACAACCATGATTGCTAATAAGCATTTAATAATAAATCAGGTATAGTACTTTCAGAAATACTGCCTGCGATCAGTCAATTATGCCTTACTTTTTCATACCTCTAGTTTACTAGTTTTTGAATAAAACCATGAATGTATATGAATCAAATACTGCCGCTTTCCTCACCCAACTTAGAAGCTCTAAGTACATAATACCTGCTATATAGTAACAGTAAGTTTAAGTCTTTATATTTTCTCTTAAAAACTACCAACATAGTTTTGTGATGTTCTTTTCAGAACAATCTCCAATTGAGATTAACAACATGGTATCCTACTTAATCAATGGCGTAAACAAAAGATATTCTGCGTCAAAGTGGCTTGCCAATTTCGGCAAACAAGAAAAACACAAATGCACCTATATACTATGTTTTAACACAAAGATTGTATAGTAAACCCGAGTGTGCCAGTGATGAAGGACTGCACTCAACCAACAAGCAGATTATATTTTCACAGGGTGCCCCAGTAGAGGGGTAGTTGTGTGAAACCTTATGTTAAGGTTTGCATCTATGTATCTTATATCATGACTGGTTTTATGGTTCTCATTTATAAATCCCTAAAAGGTATTATAATGACTAGAATTAAGCCATAAATGACTCATTTATAATGGGGTAGCTATAAATGTCAGACAGAACCTAGTGAACTGTGCTGCTATCAACTAAGTTGAAAATGAGCAACTCACTTAAAGTTAGTCAAAACATTTATCTATTTGTCATGCTGCAAGTTCTTCTTTATTTCAATAACTCATGACTTCTCCCTGAGTTTATTAATATCAAGACATGAGATCAAACACTTTTAGCACAACTATGGGAAATTTCAAGCGCAAGTTAATAGCAAACTTGGAAAGTTCACATTATTGTCTACGCTAGTCATAAACAAACTTTTACTTAATCAATTAAGCTTGATTAGAAGCTTTTTTTCAGAAACCATGCTTTATAAGACTACTCAGAATACATCAGCAATTTGTTATCAATTATTATAAAATTTTAATAAAAATTAAAAACCTATCAAACTTTGATGAACAATTTGTCTATGAAAAATTCATTAAACTAAATTATTAAAAATTATGCAAGTGATGAAATAGGCATGACAATAATATGTTCTTCTTAAATATAATAACAATGACTAAGATTGATTTCAATTTTGACATCTTTATCGTAGTGTGCTAACTGTCCATTGTAACATTTTATTAGTCTTTTCAGTGTGCTAAAACCATTGCGACTAACCCAAACTGCAGAAATGAGAATGTGTAAATACTTTTCAAGTTTTGTCCAGGTTGAATACAAACCTATTTTTTAATGTTTAATATGCATGCTGTTTTGATCCTTTTTCAGCAAATGTAAAATACTTATTCATACTTCATATACCGTGTTAAGCCATTTTAAGGTATTACTCTGACTTTAAAAAGTAGATTTTTTTGAATAACTCATACATTTTTGATGTTACTTCAATTTTAGAGTCAAATAATTGCTAGAAGTATATGTGGTAGTTTATATAACTTAGATGTTATGGTCAATGAAATTAAACCTAAGACTGTACAGTGGCTCAGTTGCAGTGTAGCAGTCACACAAAGTTTCACATTTAAAACCTTAAAACGGTCATGAGAGACTTGTATAGATAAAATAATTTCAGACTATTTGGTTATAAGTTATGTGGTCAAATTTTCAATGATCCATATTGGCAAGAATTACTTTAATCAGATAACACTTTTTCTTAGAAATCCTTATCTCTTAGTTTTACAGAGCTTTTTTATAGCCATCTCACTAAAATTTCTGTAAGGCATTAAAAAACTGGAAACAACATAATCTAAAATTGGCACATTTGACTTTGTAAGTGTTACTATTACCAAGACCAGTCTCACACGCTGTGAGAGTTTGTCCGGTTTTCCAATTAGGCGCAGAAAGCAGTTTTATGCACGGTTATTGCAAAACAATAGAAAGTGGTCAAATGGTGCAGCTGTCAGAGTGTCAGTCAATATGTTAAAAGTCAAGAGTCTAATCCTGTTTGATTCATTCATGCTCACCAAACAATTCTTTGAACATAGAAATGGACACAGGTCTTATTATGGTAAAGTTTACTGAACTGTATATTTTATTGTTAAGCCATGTTTTTTACTCTTTTAGTTGTAAATACATTGTAGTTACATACTAGATGCAAAATTTATATATACGGCAGCTGCAATATATATATATATATATGTATATATATATATATATATATATATATATAGTAGTCATTGGGGCACTGGGCGCAATAACACCGACGCGTAAAATGTGGCTTGCCCAAATACCAACAACAATCAACTCAGGTGAGTTGCAGAAAAGTGCGCTATTGGGAACAGCTAAGATCTTGAAGCGAGTGCTCAAACTCCCAGGTCTCTGGTAGGAGACTCGAGTTAGAGCAGAATTTACCACCCATACGGGTTATCCGGGTGAGGAAACAATTTTTTATTTTTTATTTTTATATATATATGTAAGGCAGCCGCAATATATATATATATATATATATATATATATATATATGGCAGCAGCAATATATATATACGGCAGCCGCAATATATATATATATATATATATATATATATATATACGTCAGCCGCAATATGTGAATACAAAAAATTGTTTTCTGACCCCGGATACCCCGAATGGGTGGTAAATTCTGCTCTAACTCGGGTCTCCTACCAGAGACCTGAGAGTTTGAACACTCGCCTCAAGATCTTAGCTGTTCCCAATAGCGCACTTTTCTGCAACTCACCTAAGTGGATTGTTGTTGGTATTTGGGCAAGCCACATTTTATGCGCCGGTGTTATTGCGCCCAGTGCCCCAATGACTACTGGGATTACAGTTGCTCTTACATTCCAGCATTTTTCAATTTCTTCTCCAAGAAGGAGATATTTTTCTACCTTTTCTTTTTCTTTGCTGGCTATAATGTAGTCATTGGGAACTGCTGTATCTATTATATTAGTTCTCTTGTTCTCCTTGTCTACCACCACTTTATCTGGTTGGTTTGCTAGGACATGCTTGTCAGTTTGGATGTAGAAGTCCCAGAGGATCTTAGCGTGGTCATTTTCATTGACCTTACCAGGAGCTTCCCACCAGTGTTGCGGTTTATTAAGGCCATACTGATCACATAGACTTCTATACACAACACCTGCGACATGATATATATATATATATGGCAGCCGCAATATATGTATATATATATATACGTCAGCCGCAATATATATATATATATATATAACTTAGATGTTATATAGTAATTTGTTTAAAAACTGTGTTAAGATTGGATTATTTATTATTGAAACTGAGTTATCGATTACCTTGAAATGTACATTTTATTATAATTATACAACAATGAGATAATTGATACGAATATATTAGCAACCTTTAAAACATACATGTAATTTTTCAACTCTTTCAATAATTCTAGGTTTTTGCTTTTATTGTTTGTTTTTCTTTTTGCATTCAACAAAAAATATAATTAGGTTGCGGTTACTAACGTCAATCAATTGCCATATATATATATATATATATATATATATATATATATACTCATGCTACAGACAGTACTGTTTCGGCTATTGCAGCCTCATCAGTGCAGCTCAGAGCTTAGGCAAGGGACACAAATCCCATTACCCATGAGAGTTGACTTCCTGCCATGAAACAACTAAGTTGCCTCGCAGACTTGAAGAAAGTCAATGTGCTGGCACCAGAGTGCTCAAATCACAAAAGTGATGAACTTTGCACAAAGGCTAATAGTGCCGCACCTCTCACAGAGCGCTACACCAAACCGAAGTGAGGGAGCATATACTCATGCTACAGACAGTACTGTTTTGGCTATTGAAGCCTCATCAGTGCAGCTCAGAGCTTAGGCAAGAGACACAAATCCCATTACCCATGAGAGTTGACTTCCTGCCACGAAACAACTAAGTTGCCTCGCAGACTTTGAGAAAGTCAATGTGCTGGCACCAGAGTGCTCAAATCACAAAAGTGATGAGCTCTGCACAAAGGCTAATAGTGCCGCACCTCTCACAGAGCACTCAACCAAATCAAAGTGAGGGAGCATATACTCATGCTACAGACAGTACTGTTTCGGCTATTGAAGCCTCATCAGTGCAGCTCAGAGCTTAGGCAAGGGACACAATTATATTGCGGCTGCCATATATATATATATATATATATATATATATATATATGTATATATATATATATATATATATGTATATACATATATATATGTATATATATATATTTACTAAATTCTACAAATTACTAAAATTCTTCTATACAAAGTCATTTTGTTATTTAATAAAATCATTGCTAGATTTAAAGGTTATTTTTGAGAATGAGCTATTGTTGCAGATATTTTATTTTTCCTGCTTATATAAGGAATAAATTTATAGCAAACTTTAAAATGAGGCAGATAAACCGATTATATATATATTATATACAATCATTTTATAAATTATACATTACATATGTTATATTATATAACATTTGTATTTGAACATATTATGTTCAAATATATATTAAATGTATATACATATGATAACAACACATCAATTTTTTCCCGCTTTGCACCATTTGCTTTGCCAGATAGTTGATGTTGCAAAGTAAAAAACTTTGCATTGGTATAATACAAGTAAGAGTTTTCCTCTTTTTTGTTTCGTTATAAATAATAGACAATTATTTTAATAAAATTTGGTATTATATATGCGTTTTAGAGTTTCCATGTTTAAAAAGCTCAATTTCATCCATGCTAACAACAAAAGCCTGTGAATGAAAAATAAATATCTCAAGTAAATTGCTAAAAACCAATGTGATATTAAAATACTGTGATGGAAACGTATGTTGCCATCTCCCTTTCTGTATATCATTTGGAGTTGTATTCTCTTTTTCATTTATATAACCACGCCCCTAAAGGAAGCTGGCCTTTGCTACCTTATTTACATATTCAGCTGTATTTAAGGCAGAGCCTCGGCTCATTTACGTTGTTCAATACATGCCTTGCATTTGAACCCACACTCTTCTGTTACCTTGCGCAATAACAGAACCACACTGAGCACTTACTTTACTCCAAGACTCAGTCTATGGACTGTACTTTGGGAGTAAAGCCACAGAAACACTGTCGACCCCGTCGACCTCAGGTCGACCTTGTCGAACTAGTATAGTACCACTCAGGGAGCAATTCCTGTTGTAAGGTGGTTGATGTGGACCGGTGGTGTAAGTCGACCTAGTCGCCTCCGCGTGTTGGTCACGGGCAACCCTTACACAGCCCCTGTGAAGAGTGAATGCAGACCGGTAGAGTAAGCCGACCTAGTCGCCTCTACGTGTTGGTCGCAGGATCCAACACAATACTGCCAGGTAACATTCAAAATAAAAGCTCTGTACAATTTGATCAAATGATTAATGATTGCTTGCTTTGTAAACATTAGAATTTCCCAAACAGTCACGCTTGTATATAAATCAAACAGCCATAACCGAAACCAATTATTTGAATGACAGCCAGTCAATTATGGACACAGCAAAGATCTATGAAGCAGAACATCAAACAAATTATTCCAGCTTTGGCGTTCAAACAAGTTGCATGCATCAGCTACAATGGCGCTCAAAAGGTAGGCTTATATCTGTATTTTGATGAACTAACACACGCTTGTTATTATTGACTGATACTTGCTACTCTGCAACTGCTTTTACATATGAACTTATTACCACACTTTTATAGAGTTTATCAGAAAGTGTCGGTATTTTTGTATCATTTGTGATTGTTGTTAATGATTGAGTTGATATGGCTGCCAGGATGTTTTCAAATTAACATAAAAACTTGATCCCCCTTTGAATGCCGGAAAAGAAAAAAGGTTCCAAATGACGCATCTGGCTATTATCTTGCAATAGTTGCTATTGGTTAGTGCATTCAAGCTGTAGCTTTAAACACCCTTTTTGCCTGTCTTTCTGCAAACATGGACATCAATCGCATGTATCAATCACACGACATATAGTCACACTTTCCCTTTATTTGAGCCTTTCAACCGCGACAAAGCCATGTCAATTTCAATCTTGACATATTGTGACTGTCAAATAGCCTTAGACATCAAAAGCAGTTGCCAATGATAAAACAGACCGATACTTTTTGATAAAATAGACTACAATTTGATCTTTCATACAACATTCCTGATAGAGATATCAGCCGTGAGAAGAAGAGGGCAAAATGAAAGCAATCATATTCCAATTTTTCTCTTAGATTTTAATTTTATGCTTTTATCTTTATGTTGATGATTTGACAACTGTTCGCTTTTTTAAAAGCACAAAACTAAAAAAATTGACAAAAACAGTAAAACATTATTTCAAGTATTTTAAGTCAATACTTAATGAGTTTTATGCTGAATAAAATCTCTCCTATTCACTGATATGTGATGTTCAGATGGCATTAGCACCTATTAGGCATGTCAAACATATTACAGGGAAACCCTCCACAAAGCAACAACCTTGGCAACCCGTAGCTAAGGCTACGAGTTGTTTGTAGCAACAATATTTGTTTTCTTACCTTTTGTAAACGAGAGGCTAAATCATTACTACAAAGAAGCTTGTGTTATTCAAACAATAAAAAGCCATTTACTCAAAGTGAACCTAACAGAAGGGCCTCATGAATAGCTCTTTGTTATTTGTCCTTTGACAATATTGACATGCCTGAATAAACGAAGGTAGCAATTATGCCTAGTACTTCAAACAGCCATGCGAAAGCTTGGGTACTATGCTTGTTTAGCTAACAAACTTAGTCAAGCATGCACACAAGTTATGGTCTAACGATTGACATGTTGGCAAGTAGATGAGAAGTAAACCATTGAAAATTATATGTTGGCAGGATGATTCTGCTCCTAATACTCCAAGCACACCCGTTTCTGGTGCTAGGAGAGATATGCTGGCAGTGCAGTGGTAAACAGTCAGAGTATACCTACCTCAATTGTCAGACAGACAGGAGTCTTACTGATGGCTGCTACTACCTGATTCACTTTGCACAGTACAGACCTTGTAATGAAGTCTGTAATGGAGTAGAAGTTGGGTCCAGAGATGAGGAGAGATGTAATGCTGACTGCCCCAGTAAGAATAAAACATGGCAGTATTAATAGTTTGATGTAAGTCTAGGAATGCACCGACTTACCACAACTGTAAACTTGCAAGACTGAAAAAGTAGCAATACTTTACAGATTTCAAAGAGTTTTTTAACTTTTTGTGGATATTTAAAAGCAAGCAAATAAAGTTTTTGGTCTTTTTATCCAAACAAAAGAATGTACGAGATAGGACATTTTGACCAGACTTACCAGAAATTTACCAACTTTTACATAATGGACTTATAAATTAACTTACACAAGATCTTTGTATAATTTATCAAAAGCATCGGTATGTTTTATCATTAGCAATTGTTTTGATATTTGAAGTACTCCTCTTGACAGGATGTTTCAAGATTAAAATCAATAAAACCTGATTATGAATAAAGCACCACGATCAATCAAAAGTTTGATTTTGAATTCCATAGCTGCATAGAGACCGACAAAATAGAGAGGCCTAACATTGCAACTTACAGGCAATAGATGATATTAACTATTGCAACGATAACCACTAGTGACACCATTTTGCCCAGTTTTTTTCTGAGCGTTTTATTCATCATTTAGTTTTATCAATTTTAATTTAGAAACATCCTGGCTAGCAGATCGCGTCAAGCATAAAAATCAAGCACAAATTCTCGCAAAACGCCGATACTTTTTGATAAAACCTACAGAACAAATTGTGTAAGTTCATCTTTATTGTCACATATAACAAGAAGTGGCACAAGTACTTAGCTATAACAAAAAACTATGTGCATAACATATTTCACATTATTAGTCATATCGATTATAAAAGCTTCAACTTCTCTTCTGACATACAGGTAGAATGAGTAGCAATTGAAAATATGTAGCTTAGTTTTAAACAATAACTATGAACATCCACACTTTATGTCAGGAGACATGTTGTAATAGTTTTTAGCTATGAGTCGTATTTAGATACATGAGCAGAAACTCATCTTTGGTCTCAAAATTGTGATTCATTTGTGGTTTCAGCTTTCTCTGTTAATTTATTTGACAAAATATCTGACTGAACAGTAAGATTTACTTTTAGGCTACCTAAGCAGATTTTGTCAAAAGGAAGTTTTTGGAATAACATCAACAAAAACTGCAGAGACTCAACCAAGCGCAAGCCGAGTAAACCAAGAAATCCCCTTGACCACACAATTGATTGAAACTGATAACATTGTAATTCTAGTGTCAATTGCCACATTAGCCTTTATTACTTTGGTAATTATTGTGATTTTTGTGTCAGTTTTATTTTGCCTAAAGCACCGCAGAAGCCATCACAGACATTTAACCCGGAATATGGAAGACCTGCGTTCAAAAGGTACGTGCAAGAATATTGCATTGTGAATGTTTATCTAATGTAAAGGTTTTATGTGCATGAATTGATGGTACTTCAAGCCTTTTTTGTGAACAGAGTAAACAAATGCTTACAAACACGGGCTATGAAACAATAATTTTAATACATCGCCTCAAATTTATTTAACAAAGTTCTTTCCTCTAGCCGTAATAAAACATTGCTAAATCATGTTAGTTTGTAACATAGGTGGTTTTCGATTAAAACTTTTGTTTACATTTTTATCAACCAAAAAGCAAAAACCGCAAAGTTGTCTAAATTTCTTAAAAAATAGTAACAGAAAAAATATGTTAAGACCATCATTAAAATCACCAATTGATGAATTTGTGAATAGTACTATTAATAATGATAAAACGTGAATGCGACTATCATCTAAGTTTATTCTCACACAGTTATACCTGCATTCTTACAGTCTATTAACAGTTGTAATAATTTTAATCATAACTATTTAATAACAATAAGCGAGTGATTTTGGAATATGTTAAGCTCAATAAATGCAGTGCCAAAGTCTTATTTGAGAATACACTGATAAGAATTTCCAACTAAAAATTTTACACATAGTTATCACAAGTTTAGAGAAAAAAAGTTTTCTGTTTGCTACAAAATTGTTACCAACATATTGGTGTAATGATCTAAATCAAGAAAAACTTTGTTTGAATATTAGCACGGTATTACTCAGTCAGTATGATTGTTATAAAACTTTCATTCAGTGTTACATAATGAAAAGCAAATGTGAGCACTAATGTTGTTTTGGCCAACACACATCATGAGATTTACAATATTATTAATACAAACTTGGAAGCTAGCTGGAAGAAACATAGTAAATAATGTCAATTTTGTTTGTTCATTCTCCTCGCTCCTATTCCTACCTTTTTCGAATATTTCTTCTTTCCTTTCACTAATCAATCAAACACCGAGTTGTTTCGTTGCCTTTCCTCTTTAAATTTGACAGGATATAAAATCCCCTTTAGTTTAAATCAGAAAGGGGGAAGTTTGAATTGGGAAAATTAAAAGTTCCCCCTTTATCAAACGCACCATTAAAAATGCCAAAAACTCTATTATCTGTAAATAGATTTACTTACTCATTAGCTGTACTAGACTTAACTGTTTTTATCACTGTAATGCTCAACTTTATGGATTACTCAAAATGAAATGATAAGCTGGACTTGGTTTATAACTGCAACGACGGGCATCAGTATTTGTGCAGACGCGTCATATATATTAAACTGTAAACAATTTTTTTAGCAAAATGTAAACTCGCCCAATATTTACATAGAGAATAGGCAGATAATTTCTGTGAATGTGAGTGGAAATATTTAGCATTAAAATACCCATGTCTAGCCAAAAAGACTGTATGTAGACAATAAACAAGCTTTTCTGTTCTTTATCATAATGACAGTTGCCACAAGAGGATCACTTAACTATTTTTATTTAATTACTGCTGTATTTGGATATTAGTTTAACAAGTTTACCCAAAAATTTCACATAGCTCAATATTTGACTAGTTTTTGCTTGTTACGCCTCTACATTTAGAAGAATACATTTCTCTAGGCAAGACTTAAAAGCTTTGAGATATAATTACTACACATAGATTGGTAAATACATGTATTTTCATATTTTCCATTTTAGAAGTTGAAGTTGAATTTGGAAAGCCATTCAATGTGTCTCCAAAACTTACTACAGGTATGCAACAAGAAAATATCAAAAATGAAAATGGAATATTCTTTTTAGAAAGCTTCAATTATATGTGATCACTGTGGAAAATTTAAGTAAATGAAATCTTGGATTTTACTTTCTACCAAAAGGCAAAACGCCTTAAACAGCGTCTTTATTTGAGTACACATATAAATAGAAAGCTTTGCGTTCATTATTTGTGATGCTACAGTAGAATCAAAAAAATAAGTTGGCGTTTTTGTACTGTCCAATTTGATGCAACTTTAACTTCAAATGAATAGGGTATCGTTGTATTTTTAAAGTATCGTTTCAAAGAAACACCCACAACCCTAAATTGTAACAAGTACCTTCAGGTCTGGATCTGAGAGTATTATATTCTCTGTTACGAGAACTTAATATAGAGGTCAGCAATTTATCAACAATCATAATCAAATGCATGCTTTTATGTTTTCATTTGATCTACTATTTAGGTTTCAACGACAGATTAAAACAACTTATAGGCTCAATTCTTTATTTAAAATGCTTCTTTGACAAAATTTAACTGCAGCTAACAAGTATTTAATTCCTGTATTGGTAAATTTGAATAACACAGCTGTAGTTTGTGGTTTCTCGTTTGCATAAATTGGTAGATTAAAATTATGTAATCTGTACTAACATATATACTATATAAATTGATGCTTGGCTTGCAGGTTACCCAGTACAAGCAGTTGGGTCTGATGAACAGAATTTGAAAAATGAAACGATTGACAACGAATGTACAGCCATGATGGTAGACTAGACAAACAGCCCACGCACACATACAAAGAAAAAATATGAATATATAGTGAGCATATGGATACAACCCATAAAGTGAACCTTGCGAAAACTGGCTAACAAAGTGTTTGACTGTTTGATTTTAGTGAGTTTTTATTCTTTCTGAACCACTTTTTCTTTATAAACCTTAAATTTATTTTAAAATGTTTTTTTTTCTATAAAGGTAAATTGTGAATTTTGCTTTATTGTTGTGACTTGCAGGTTTTGCCCTTTTTTTCCTTTTGGCTCTCTACATCACTGTTGTTCTTCCTTTTTTTTCCTTCTGGTTCTCCTGCTTTTCCCCAACTGTTTCTATTTTCCCCTCTTCCTCTTTCATTTCCTTTGCTCAACCTTTCCCCCTGTTTTTCTCCGCTCTCTGTTTCAACCTTTTTTTCCCTTTTTTCTGCTCTTCTATGTTTTTTCCTACTCTTCACATTTACTTTCTTTTATCTTAATATCTCAGTGCTTTGGTGCACTTTCTTAAACTAATTTTAGTATCTTTAATACCGTCGACTTGCCAAAAAACCCCAAAACCTAGAGCAACTTCTGTAAAAATCAATTTAATGTTTTCTTGAATACATGACAAATTACAGACTGTTTTAGTGCTGTTACACTTAATGCTGTTGTACTTAGCACTTCATTATTGCACAAGTTTGCAGCATTTGTTTACAAATTACTTCTACCTGGAAAACTCCTTTAAGGCATATCATATCGAAGCAAAATAAAATGTTTCAAAGTGTGGTTAGCTCAGGAGATTTCACTATTGCTTTTAAGAATTGACTTCAAAAGTTAACAATAAAACAGTGATTTCTATAATTTTTTCATGTCTTATCTTTTTTTGCTCTGTGAATCATAAACAGTTTTCAATTTCAAAAATTATGTGACAATTTAGTTTGTTAGGACCAAGTTCTTTATTAATTAGCAAGCTTGGTTCACCCTGCCAGAACTATACTAAACATGTCCAAAACTACTTGACGCAAACTGGCAAACTTTAATCATTTTGATCGCCTCTTTCAAGGAATATATTTGCTGTTGTTAACTTTTGGTTTGTTTTCTGAAATTTAATATAGTTTACTTGAAAGCTACAGACTTTTTTTTGCAAACTACTAAAGTTCTCCTTGTATGAGAACGATTGTGGGGCAAAATCTTTAGATGAGAGGAAATGTCTGTGTGTAATGCGTGAAATAAATGTTAGTAGCCTGTTACTGGTTCATCTCATGTTTTGAATCTTTATTTGATACTCAGTTCTACAGTTAGTTTATTTTGGACTCAGTTCTTCTGTACATAAAAGTTTCAGCAAAATAATCTACATGGATACAATATATTAAAGCAAATTATGTATTAAGAAGCATGGTTTCTTATTAAAACAAATCAAGAACAATTACTGCAAGATTTGGTAAAAAATGTAAACTTCCATAATTTTTAAATCTTTGTCAAATCGTTTTGAGGAGTTTTAGAGTGTTTTCAAAGAATAATTAATTAGCCAATTTTGTCAACAGATTTAAAATAGCAATTTATAAGCAGTGAAAGTTGCTTGTTTATTTGAGGTCTTCGAGTGCTTATAGATCCATATTGGCTCTCGTCCAGTTTAATGGTTTGGACCAATTCATTTTTAATAAAAAAAAACAAATCCAAGGATAACATTCAAAAACCTGGTTGTTCAAATGAGTATAGTGACAGGCTACTGGACCATAAAGCTATGCAGTCTCATTTTTTCCTGCTGTCAATACACAATGCAATAAAGAAAGTTAAGGAAATAGCATTCCACTGTTTTTAGACTGACCTTTTCAAGGAAGTAAAGCAATAATTGTTTACTTTTCCAGCCTTAGAAACTAGCTGAATATTGCTTGTTCATGTTCAGATTTCCTTGTGATTAAATAAACAATAATTGCTTTTGTATTGTGTGGGTGATCTCATGTACGTAGTAATGAAAGCAGAGTTCAGCAAATCGCTTTTATTAAGTTAATGTGACTATAAGGCACATTAACATTAAATTTATAGATTATCGCTATTGTCCTTTTGGCGTTTATCATCAACTATGTGCAGTGTTAATCAATGGCGTCAACAAAGCAGCATTGATAACTACAGTTAGTTTGTAGCTGTTAAACTTTCTCAATAGTTTGTCAAGCGTTGATGACAGACTGCACAACGTTCACCAGTTTGACTATGATGAAATGCTGCGGCCCATAGTTTTTCCTATACAAAGATTGTATATACATTGCATATATATATATATATATATTTATTTATATATATATAGATTTATTTGTATATATATATATATAAAATAGTTTCCTCACCCCGGATACCCCGTATGGGTGGTAAACTCTGCTTTAACTCGGGTCTCCTACCAGAGACCTGGGAGTTTGAGCACTCGCCTCAAGATCTTAGCTGTTCCCAATAGCGCACTTTTCTGCAACTCACCTGAGTTGATTGTTGTTGGTATTTGGACAAGCCACATTTTATGCGCCGGTATTATTTCGCCCAGTGCCCCAATGACTACTGGGATTACAGTTGTTCTTACATTCCAGCATTTTTCAATTTCTTCTCCAAGAGGGAGATATTTCTCTACCTTTTCTTTTTATTTGCTGGCTATATTGTAGTCATTGGGTACTGCTATATCTATTATAGTAGCCCTTTTGTTCTCCTTGTCTACCACCACTATATCTGGTTGGTTTGCTAGGACATGCTTGTCAGTTTGAATGTAGAAGTCCCAGAGGATCTTAGCGCGGTCATTTTCATTGACCTTACCAGGAGCTTCCCACCAGTGTTGTGGTTTATTAAGGCCATACTCATCACATAGGCTTCTATACACAACACCTGCGACATGATTATGTCGCTCAGTGTATGCGTTCCCTGCTAGCTGCTTGCATCCACTGATGATGTGTTGGATGGTCTCAGGTGCATCTTTGCACAGTCTGCATCTAGGATCGTCTCTGGCGTGATAGAATTTTGTTTGGAGTAGCCTTGTTGGGAGCACTTGCTCCTGGGCTGCCATGATTAGCGACTCTGTATTGGCCATTAGGTTTCCTTTGTTCAGCCACATATATGTCTGGTGAAAATCGCCAACCTTAGATATTTGTTGGTGGTAAGCACCATGAAGAGGTTTGGTGAGCCAGTCAATTTCCTCATCATCAGGGCGTAGGTCCATTGTAAGAGCAGCCGATTGAAACTCAGCTTAATATATATATATATATATATATATGTATATATATATATATATATATATTGTTGTTGCTGCAGCACTAGTACTTTATTTGAGCGCGCAATAAGAAAGAAGTTCCATCAAGAAAAATGTCAAGAATGCAAACTATGGCGTGTGTTGATGATAGTGCGAGCGTTATTATCACAGATGATCACTGAAATAAGTCAACTTCAATATATATATGTATATGTATGTTCATTGCTGTTGCTGCGGGACTAGTACTTTATTTAAGCGAACATTAAGAATGAGACTCTATCAAGAAAATTGAAAAGAAAAGTGACAATCAACGCAAACTATGGCGTGTGTTGATGATAGTGCGAGCGTTATTATCACAGATGATCACTGAAATAAGTCAACTTCAATGCCAAGATATGGAGATATATTATGAACCTGCTTTTGTTTATACCTTTTTTGTTAATACTGATGCTTATATTTAATACATTCCAAAGCAAAAAGCATAAATTCTTAGTGGTAACAACTTAAACTTCCTTATGGCTAACTTCGCAAGAATTTTACTATGTAGATTTTCGCTTGTTCAAGCGTAATACATGCCATTTGTGCTATTGCCTATATACGATATCTTGGAGATAAAAAGCAATAATTGTTTTGTTAACAAATTTAATAAAAACCTATGTACACCAACGCTAAACTCTACTTATAATTAGATGATCAAGAATGTGATTGGCCTGCTTGTATCATTTGCAAGAATAATGAAAGTCAAGTTGTGTATACATGTACTTGTTCTGTTTTTCTACGCTCAAACAAAGTAAAGCCTTTCAGAAAATCTGTACTGTGTAAAGCATTGTGTGATCTGCAGGCATAGATAACTTATTTTATCGCTAAAGTGATGGAGCATTAAGTGCAGTGCGCACACTGTTGGGTAGTGAGAAGTTATCAAAACCTTTTTTTTAAACTTTTTTTTTTGCTATCTATAATATGTTTTAATTTGTCTTTCTGCTTGAGACATTGCATTACGCTTTGCAGAATAACCCATGTGTTGGAACACTGGCTGGTAAAATAACTTGCGACTTGAGAGCCATTTTCTTAAAGTGTTTAATCTAATTTGACATTTAATTTAAAGTTGTTTAATACCTAGAAAAGCATTCGCTTTGCTGATTGAGTCATTATTATCACAGCATTAAATAAAAATTAAAATAAATAGCTTAGCCAGTGGGGTAAAACAGCTTAGCATGGATATGTTACAGCAAATTTTAAATCGTTTTTCTGGTATTTAGAACATGATAAGAAATCAAAATGTCTCTATAACAATTGTTGACCACAAAAATAGTTGATTGGAGAAATATTTTACTTCACATAGTTAAAAATCTTGATTAACATGGCCATACAGTTAATAGAGATGAAAATAAACGTCACTTATTTTCTCCGCATTGTTCATGTTGGTGCAAACTTGCCACTGCCTTAAATAGCTCTTTATTCTAAGCCAGCTGGAACACTTTCAGCGTTGCATACCATATCATTGTGTTTCGTATGCTACATGCCTAGCAATGCAGAACTGGATTTTGCTAGCTACGTGATACATGCTCAGCGCTGTATATTATACCGTTACTAGCTAGTGTATATCTCTTGTGGTTAACACCGTATTGCATAAAAATACTAGCTACATTTTACAGATTCACACTGTACAACATACCATTACCAGTTACCCCTCACAAACTCAACATTGTATAACATAACTAGCTGTTTCTTACACGTTCAACACTGCATAATATAACATGACCAACTGAAAGTTATTTGCTCTGCACAATTTCTGTTCAGATAGAAAAATTCTATGACTCCCATAAGGTGTGAATTGTTAAACATAACAAAAGAGAAACTGCCAAAAATTGAGCTACGCCAATTAAGCTTGTTTATGAATTAGGTTTCTCGGCAGGGGGCAGTTTCAGTGTTTTCCTTTATGAGTGAAATGTCAATACAAAAAGATAAATCAATAGACTATGTTTATTCAAGCTCATGGAGATATTATCTCAATTATTGAATACATTTTGATAATCAAAGCGGCAAATTCTATAGAACACCATCGAATATCTGATGCAATGAGTCGGAATGATAATAAAACGAGATATGTCTAACAATGTATTTATGTGTAATAAAAGTTGCAGAAAGCGTCACCTGATGCAGTTTCTCAAAAGACTATATTGGAATATTTCCAATGGTTTCATACACTAATATTTCAATAAATACAATTAGCTTTGAGTATATTCTTAGAAAACTAATTGATTGCTGCGACCAGAGAAGTTTTATGACTGCGCTATGACTCAAGTACGCTATACTTTTACCAATGTGTTTACTGAACTAATAACTGTCGAATTGCTACAGAGTAGACTGTTTTTCTGGTTGGCAATGGCCCAAAAATTGATTGTGTGAATTTATACATGTACGTAGCTTTCATATAAGCTTTAAATACAAACTTGATCAATATTGCTATTGCGGTAAATTTACTTAGTTGGCTTTATGCTCAACAGTTGGGCTGCTTTCCAGTGGAAGTGGTGCTGTTTCGGGTTTTTCTGTTGAAACAGTTCACTTATACATATATTTCTATATATATATATGTATATACATGTAATGAAGTGGTTTTTTATCTAAGGTTTTACATGAACAAATTTTATATTTAAGCTCTGATCACTCATTGAGCACTATTTGGCAGCTTTAACACACTACTTTGGAATATATATATATATATATATATATATATATATCTATATATATATCTATATATATATATTTACATATACAGTGAGACACGGATAACTCAAACTTCAAGGGACCGAGCAAAAATGTTCGAGTTATTAGAGCGTTCAAGTTATCAGGACAGTCATAGGTGCATGTATTTGTCAGTAGAAACATGTGCATATAAAAACTATATATCAATCAAAAGCATAGACTGCTTGTTGCAAGTTAAATGGTCTCTCGGGTAAACTTTTAAGTACTTTCAATCAGAAAGGATAGATATTTTTCTATCATTTGAGATTTGTTAGTTGCTTTAGGTGATGTGACTGCCAGGGCGTTCTCAGATTAAAATTGACAAAACATGATCGCAGTTAAGATGCTCAGAAAAAATACATACATATTATTCTACCGAGCGTTTGAACCAATATCAATTTTGCAGAAAGTCAGTTATTACAAAACTTCTTTACTATTAAAAACCCATTATCAATTTTGCCGATATTACTTTAAAGTTATCTAAATTTTACTTCGCTTTTCTTGCTTTCGGATGGCTTATTGCTAAGCGGATTTTTGGTAAAATTTGATTTTTGCAAACTTTTAGAAAAGTCGTTAATGAAAATATTTGCCCATGTTGGTAATAACGAGGCCTAAGGACTACTAAGAGTCAATGTTTATCTCTATGGCTTGGAATAAAGTGATATTCTAAAGCGACAGTAACAACCGTCTCGGTAGCCGTTTGGCAAAAACTTTTCGAGTTAACAGAGTTTCGGTCGAGTTATCTAAAGCCAATTATCATTGCGTGGGAACGGACCAAGCAAATCCATTTGAGTTAACCATGCGTTCGATATATCCGAGGGCGATTTATCCGAGTTTCAATGTATATATATATATATATATCTATATATATATTTATATATATATATATATATATATATATTACTAATACTAGTAACATGCATATACCAATATATACCTATTTATATATATGTAGATGTATGCATATATAGCTACATATATATATATATATATACAGCTATATAGCTATATATATCAATATATATATATAGCTATATATATAGCTATATATGCATACATCTACATGTACATATATAAATATGTATATATTGGTATATGCATGTTACTGACACTACTGCTTTGACTATTGAAGCGTCATCAGCGCAGCCAAGGACCGGCAAGGGAGATAAACTCCCTTTTCAATGAGTGTTGAATTTCAGCTGAGAAACAAGTAAAATGCCTAAAAAACTAGCCTTTGTGCAAAGCTCATCACTTTTGTGATTTGAGCACATTGACTTTTTTAAAGTCTGTGAGGCAACCTAGTTGTTTCATGGCAGGAATTCAACTCTCACTGGTAATGGGATTTGTGTCCCTTGCCTGAGCTATGAGCTGCATTGATGAGGCTTTAATAGCCGAAACAGTACTGTCTGTAGCATATATATATATATATATATATATATATATATATATATATATATATATATATATATATGTAATGACCGCGCTAAGATCCTCTGGGACTTCTACATCTAAACTGACAAGCATGTCCTGGCAAACCAACCAGATATAGTGGTGGTAGACAAGGAGAACAAGAGGGCTACTATAATAGATATAGCAGTACCCAATGACTACAATATAGCCAGCAAAGAAAAAGAAAAGGTAGAAAAATATCTCCCTCTTGGAGAAGAAATTGAAAAATGCTGGAATGTAAGAACAACCGTAATCCCAGTAGTCATTGGGGCACTGGGCGCAATAACACCGGCGCATAAAATGTGGCTTGCCCAAATACCAACAACAATCAACTCAGGTGAGTTGCAGAAAAGTGCGCTATTGGGAACAGCTAAGATCTTGAGACGAGTGCTCAAACTCCCAGGTCTCTGGTAGGAGACCCGAGTTAGAGCAGAATTTACCACCCATACGGAGTATCCGGGGTGAGGAAACAATTTTTTTTATGTATGTATATATATATATATTTACATGTATATGTATATACAGATATCTGTATGAATACCCCGACACACGACAACTAGGTCAACACATTTATATGCATTCGTACATTCTACATCCTACAGATTATTTTCAGCTAGTAATATATTAGTTGACAGCTTCTATGGTATGTATGTTACATTAGGTATTATCTAGGGTCTTGGCCACATGAGTGTGTATATGCGCGCATTTGCACGTATGCTCAAATGTTTTTGATTGTGTGTTGGTTGTGTATGTATGCTGTTTGGATGAGTGTGTATGCTTGTGTGCGTGTACATGCATGCCCAAGCATGCATGTACACACACATGCATGAACACACACATGCATGCACACACACATGCATGCATGTACATGCATGTACATGCAAGCACATGCATGCATGTGCATGCACATGTGGGTGTGTGTGTGCGCGCGCATGCGTGTGTGTGCATTTGTTAGTTTTTGTGCGCTGCAGTGTGCTTGTATGCATGTGTGTACTTGCGTGTTTGTATGAATGCATGTGTGTGTGTGCGTGTGTGTGTGTGTGCGTGTGGGTGTACACATGTGTACATGTAAAGTAAAAGTCAAAGCTTTTGTATCATTATTGACTTTTCTCTTGATACTTTTGGTTTTTATATTGGGCAGCTAAAAGTAAATTTAGCTTTTAGCAAATGCGCTTCCAATTTTCGACTTATGTTTATACGGTTTGTATTGCGTTTTAGTAGTTTCTTTAGCAGATTTAAAATCTTAATCCTTGGTTAAACTACTTCTTTATTTACTTATGGTCCAAGTTTAGGAAGTTTACTAGTCTTTTTAAAAGCAGGCTCATGCTCTCATGTTCGCATTAGAGCCGATACTTTTATTTTAATTAGAAAAATCATACTTAGAAGCTAAACCATATTTTTGATGTGAAAATTTAAAAAAAGGAGGTAAAAAAACTTATTACTTGCTACAAGATTTATAAAAAAAAAACAGTTTAGTTTTTGACTTTTTTGAACTTTTGATAAAATACTTCATAAACTAATTGTTAACTAGAACTTCCCCAGCCATACAGCCCACGACCAAAGTGATAATGGAAAAAGTAAGGGTACTGATGGTTGAGAAATGCAATATTAGCAGTTAAATGGCACTGTAGTGCAATAGGATAACTGCAATAGTAGCTGTAATGTACTGGGTGTGGGTGTTATTATATACAACAAACAGCAAGAATGAAAAGAGACGATTATATGTTTATATCTCTCCCATGCAATAGGAGAAATGCAATATTAGAAGTAAAATGGTAAGCTGCTGTGTAACATACACCGGCTGAGGAGCCGTATATCATTGGTCATAGCGTCCAAAATCAAGAAGTTGTGTTATTTATTTAGATTTCTGTATTTATATCTACAAAATTAGGCTGAACCTAAAAATTTAGACAGATTTTAGCTGGTTTTTATAGAAGTAGGTGTATATCTGCCCGCAAATGCAGGCCTATTACTAAATTTTTCAGATATTATAAACAGCTTGGCTGTACAGCGATATTGGGCTCAGCTGCAGTATAATCAACAAAATCTTTAAAAGATAATAACAGTAGCATATTGCACTCCATTGGTCCCTATATACTTTGATTTTGTTAATTCAAATGATTATGCTTATGACTAAATCTCATGATAATCTTATAAATTCAAAGAATAATTCTTACAATCAAATATTGTAATAATCTTAAAAGAATCGATCAAAAAATATCATCATCATTTCCTTTACTTTCACTGCTTTGGACATCAGCTGGAATACCAAAGTACTCATTATAAGTGTCCAAAATGTCAGAGTCCAGTAGAATTGGCAAATAAGAAATGATCACTTTTCAGTATTTCTATTTTAATTACAGAAACCTTCGGCAATTGGACAATGACATAGACTGGTGAAATGTGCACAGTTTTCTCGTGAAATGCGCACAGCTTACTGGTTCTAATCTCTGTCGCACGGCCTTATCGGCGCTTTGTTGGCCAGTCTTAATTTTGATTAAAAAAGTTTGTCAAGTTTTTATGGCGATTTTAGGCCCAATTAATCTGTTTATTCATGCATAATCCGATCCGATGGGTAAGTTGTGGGATACTGTGTCAACTTTCCAAAGACTTGGTAATATATTTAAATATGTTTATACGTGTTTTGTATCATTACTATACTTAAACGACTCTACACAAAAATGGTTAAATTTTTTGATGGGATTTTGGTACAAGGGTTTTGTCACGATCGTTGACAGTTAGTCTTTCAAGAGCTGTGTGCGCATATGCATTTATCATAAAGCTCCGAAACAATTGTGGTCGTGGGAAAATGTAACTTTGCATTGATTATAACCCATTGGAACTGCATGATTGAGCTCTCTTTTGTCTTCTTTTACCTCCATTCTCCTTTTGTTCTTTACTTTTGTTATCTTATCATTCTTTCTCTCTTTTGTCCATTAGTTATCTTTTTTGTGTTTGTCTGTTTATCTTTCGGTACTTCATCTTTCTCTTTTACTCCAAGTTTATGCTTTTTACTTTTCCGTCTTCTTTCTTCATCTCTTAAGTTCTCCTTTTGTTTGTTATTATTCTATCTGTAAAATATGTAGTTTTATAAACTGATGCAAACATTTTTTTACAAAGTATAACTCTGCTCTTATCTTCTTTAAAAGTTTCTAGTTTTGCATGACACTAGGCTGTACTGTGTTTTTCATCATTTTTATTTGTTTATTTGAGAAGCTAAAATTTACCTGCTATATATAGCATCAGTGAAACTTGTTCTGTATATTTATATAATAACACTAGAAGTTATTCCTCCTTCTAAGCCAGCATTTTGTGAGTTAGTTGGATCATAGGGCACAATGGTATTGAAACGATACCCATATGCATGTAATACAAACTGCTCATCCTGTCCTTACTATTATACGCTGTGAGATGACAACTTTTTACAAAGTTTTTATAAAGAAAAATAAGCAATTTCTTTCTAATACAAACTTTACATAATTTTTCTATCTCTCTTTGTTTCGCACCAATATTCGCTCTTTGCTTGGCACAGATTGGCACAAATATATAAAACCGGTAAACTGTTTCAAGTTTTAGCAGCACTTTTAAAACTTACAAAAGGTTTCTGAAAATGCAGCAAAGAATTGTTTAATGTCCAATTATGCAGAACAAATATTTAATGACAGTAGTTCGATGGGTAAATAATATTGTGCATTATTTTTATGTTGATTTTCTAAAAAGAAGAAAATATTTTTCTCAAGATTTACAGAGTAGCTCCTACAAGCTCGCCTGTTGCGGTTGTAGTTATCATACTCTTTCATGGTAGCCAAAAACAGTTAAATCACGATATTAACCTAGCAAAGCAGAGAATATTTTTATGGTGTTCAACAGAGGATAATTTGTTGTTTTTATATTCTGTACTTTTTATTCTTCTTTGCTTGTAGATATAGCATTGACCAAACCAATAAATGCACTGACCCAAGCTTAGTTTGTTCGAAAATTCTAATGAAAATATTAAATATGAGTGCAAATACCGTGAAAGACATCCATGAATTTAAATATACCTTTTGAAAAAAACTAGCTGTTGCAAAAAATAGCAGTTGGCATTTGAAAAAAATTAAGCAGCAGAACATGCGGAGCTCTAAAATGTTTTCGTGAATCTTCTAAATATTGATAGACAAGCAGAAAATATTGTATCAAGCCTAGCTTTATGTCCTTAAAAATAACCTGCAAAAATTAGTTGTTAAGGAACCAATTTTATTAAAAGCCTTGTAGTAGTCTAAATATGCTGACTTTTGTCATATAAAATTATAAAAGTTTTAAGATTGATAGCAAGCTGACTATACAAACAATATACCTGTTGGTAAAAACATTTTGCACAACCAGCATGAGTAAGTCATAAAAGTGAATATTAAAAATATAAGAACTACTGCAGATTGGTTATATAAACATTAAACTTGTTAGTAAAAAATTGTGTGCAATCGGCATGACTGAGTCATAAAGGTGAAATCTTATAAATAAATTCATTAGCTTGTCTATAACTTTAGCTTGATTAATGTCTATTAATATTAAAACTGGTTTCCGAACACGCCACATGCACTGGCGACAGCATTGCAGGCTTTCAGTGGTGAAATGTGAAACTGCCCACTGGTTACCGCCGGGTACCACCGGTGGTTGCCGGTGATCAATGCAAGAGTTTAGCAAGGTTCAAATTTTGCGAGGAGCCACAGGCTAAATTTTTCCAAAATGCACTGTACAGGTGAAGGTCAGCAGTGTTAAAACAGCATGACTAGGGAACACTTTTATGCGATTTTTAGCAATGCAGCTTTATGTTAACAGAAGCTGCCAAGCCTCGCATCGCAAGTGTTTTTCTGTGTAAGTTACCTCCAGGGTCTTGCAATCAATGAAGGAACCAGACTTAAAGCAGCTGTAGATAGTTATAAAGACATGCCAGTGTTTGCCAGTCTTACTCTTGATCTCCTACCTCCTGTAGCAGTTGTATCATAATAATAGTCAAAAGCTTTTAGTTTAGACAATTATGTGACTTGTTAAAAGATTCTTCAACTGTTATAGAACAGTGTTTCCTAAACCCATAAGCATATTTAGTGATGTCACATGCTTGATAGTGTAAATTGTAATGCATTGGTAACGCAAAAATTTAGTTATAACATCAGCATCACGAAATAATTATTTCAAGTAAAAACTGTTTAGCCTCACACTCTATACTGACAGAAGGTTGTAAATTCAAGACACACTTAACTCCTGTTGCTTATAAAGATGCTAAAATTTAAAATTACAATGATCCTTCAGATTATGTCCCTGTTTTATGATTTTTGCCTTGCCAAATCAAGCATAATAGTTTTTTTATCATTGTCATACAAATTCTAGTTCACCAAATGAATTTAACAAAATTTGTTTTCAAAATTCAAATTTGGCTGTCGGTGCGTTATTAGGACAAAATAACCAAAATACTTATATGCGGTTTAGTGAAAAACTTTCAAATAACGCTTGAAAGAAATACAATGACTGGTTTCTCTTAGTTTGGCATTCCTCGTGTAAAAAGTTGTGTATAATATTTTCCTTTTAAAACTAGTAGCCAAGTTGGAATTCACGATCTAACCACAAAAGGTCAGAGGTCAGACAGCCTCTTTCAATATGCTAAGTAAAATCTACTCAATTTCGAGAACAAAATAGTACAAGCTTTTTTGCCAAAGTAGGTTGAAAATCTTTTTCATGAGGTTAGCTAAAAGTTATACTGAAAAGAAGTTGAAAGCCAGTAAGGAAGTAAATTTTCGCGATGAAAAAGTTGAAGTTCCAAAAAATAGTTCACAATATGAATGCATATGTGGTACAAATTAGCATCAAGTGTGTTTGTACTAAGCTACAGCTAAATTTATTCTACTCAAACTCAAAGTTTATTATAAGTGTAAGTCTTTCTCAAAATTAGGAACTCTTTACGGCAGACACTGTAGTACATTCTAACGTTACATTTTATTGCAGATCATGACCAATAAATAATCAAAAGTAACTGTAAGTCACTAAGGTAACTAACATTAACATAGTATTTTTTTACTCATTTTTAATATGTACAGTACTTATAAAAAGGTTTGATAACTTTTATCAAGGTTTGTTTGCATTATATAATTGCTATGGGTTTCCATGTCCTTCATTTAGATTTTTTCCCCATGATGCCAACCCTAGAACAAATTAGAATCGAATGGCGAGGGCACACTGTACTCTATAGTAGTTCTAGGTATATCTTGCTAGCACCTCAGGCTAAAGCTACATTATCTCTACAAAACTTAACACAATCATTTATACATGGCTGGCCATTTGATGTATAAGCAGTCCTCTTAAGTAAATTCACAAAGCAACATCAGTAGAGCGAAAAGGATGAAAAACCGTTTGACTTTCAGGAAGGTGTGTAAAAAATGAAATGAAATTTATGCAAATTAAAATTTTTTCGAAGATAAGAAACTAACCATATTTAAGAAAAATCTTCGGCAAGTTACTTTAGTTCACATAACAAAAAAATTAAATGAGATGGTGGTTTTGCTTGGTATACTTAGAGAAAACAATTTTTTATAGTCTGTTGAATGTTAGGAACTACCAAAAAAGTCACTGCTGTCGCTAACATAAACACTTTGACTGTCATATAACTTAAAGCTGCTGTTTACGCTTTTTATATTTGGTATCTTTGACCGGTTTCTTAGTGAGAAAAACATGACTTGCTTTTTTTACAAATCCTTTAGCCTCACTGTTGGAAGGGAAGAAAACCTTAAAATTTTGCATAAAATTCAAAATAATTCTAAAAAATGTTTGTAGCTGAAACAAAGCTCTGCAATAAGAAATTTTTGTTTTACCATTACCTTTGCTCTAGGGACTTCAATTTTTTTGGCCATAATAAAAAAATTGGGAAGCCAAGCCCTTTTACTTTGACCAAAATAACTTTTAATGTTGATTCTTTGTTATAAAACCTTTAATAGAACATCGAAAATCAAAACTACTATGAATATAACTATAATGAATTAATTCTGCAAATAATTTCTATTGGGTATAAACTGTTTAAAATTGAAACAAACTTTTTTTACCTTAGTTATTTTTCTCATTACGTACATGTATCAAACTGATGGGTGTGCAAGTGGTGTAATAGAAACATGTCAAATTGCGCCTCTACTTTTAAAATCAGCTTTGTAGTATTTATTGAATATCTATAATACACATAAGACTGTAAATTTTTTGCAAACACAAGAAATTGATTGCTTTTAATACGGTTAAAAAACACAAATGCAATAAAAGTAAAAGTTGAGTTAATAATTTTGCCTGATTTATTACAGAAATTTATTTCCGACATCTCTCAATGTTGTTTGGTTTACCTAGTTTAAAAAGTTAATGTATGAGCAAGGACCAACTTTTTGTGAGATTATTTTACCTTTTTTAGTGTTATTTTTCTAGTTGAGTTTATTGTTTCACAAAATAAACATACAATTTTTTTCTGAATTACTGGATGTCAAACTTTTAAATAAAAATGTTTTCAAATTCATGAACGAACTAGTTATTCAATTGCCACATATACCATGTTTAGACAAAAAATTGGGCTGAAGCACTTCGCCAAATAATTTGAAAAAATTTACTAAATAATTAAAACTGCTGACAACACAATTTGACTTTGCAATGTTAATTGATGATAGTGTCCCCGGGCTAGCAAAACACTCTAACGGGTTTTTAAATGAAGTTTCGCTTGCATATATAAAAACTCCTTTAAAATAACCTTGACTAGATTTTTATATAAAATTAGCATAGATATATCTGTCTTGCATAAACAAACTTATCAGGCCGTAAAACTACATAAGACTAGCTGTGAACATTATCAACCGCTCACGAACTAGTAACGACACGCCTTGACAGAAAGTGTAATATATTATCTCTTTCATCAATGTTTCTGTTACTCTTTAACAGTTTTTGTGGCAATTTTGATGCTGGGAATTTTGGTTAAAGTAATAGCACCTTTTATTAGTGACATCATCTGTTTGACAGTCTTGAAAAGTACATGCAGATCCGAATTACTGGTTTTTGTGCTTCTATATACCTTCTAAATTTTTGAATTTTTTGATTGTTTAAAATTTCAAATTAAAGTAAATCAGCATCAGAAGAAAAGCTACATGCCTATCAAAAAGTGATATTGATATTTGTATAATTGTTTTTTAATTCTAAGCATTAGAATTGAAAAAATCATACAATGTATGCAGAGCTAGTCAAATTATTAAGTTTTTTGAAGTCAGGTAAATCATATAAAGACCATTTTGCCAATCATTAAATAAAAAAAACTTACAGAAAAATTCTACATTAATTTGATTTCTTTAAAGAATAAATGATGCAGGATAAGATCATGCTAAAAATTGAAGATTATTTTAGTTTTGACTGCTCAAATCCTATCGTTTTTGAAAAACCCAAATTGGACCAAAAATGAATAAATCTTTCCTCCACGAGATGTTAACTAAATGATTTAGTTCCTTTTTTCTTTAAATACTGAACATGTCATGTTGGTTGGTTTAATATAGCCAATGTCCACATCTTCAGTAAAATATCTTCACACATGCAGTGGTAAGCAGGTTGCAACACCAGTCAAAGCAGTGCCAGAGAATTAAAAATCATTACAATTACACAAAGTAATGACAAACTCTCCTCGATAATTATTTCTAGATTGGTCCTAATAATCTCTAACAATTTTCTTAGTTAAAATATATCTGAAAGGGTTTTGCGGAATTTTCTAAGTTTTTTACAATTTTGAAACGCAGTTATTTAACCTACTGAAACTATTTATCATTTTGGAAAAATGGTTAATTGTTGGTATTATGCATTTTAGTTTTTTTTAAATCAAATTCATCTTAGCTTATGAGCAGATTTTGAAGCAAGGAGTTATGAGGTATCAGAGTTGCGATTCTTTTCATGAATTTGCAATAAAGTGCTTCGAAGAAGAAGTAATTCAGAACAAGTTTGACTTTATATTTTTGCATTATCTTCACATTTTACATTTACTGTATTTATGCTCACTTTTCTCTTCGAATTGCAATTTTTAACCGTCACCAAGACAAAAGTTTTCTTTGTTATTTTTTCTACAATTATTTGCTTAACTAACAATTGCTCAAAGCGGCCGTTCACTTTGGTTCTTGTTGTATATCCATGTGTTTCTCTTGAAGCGACGTTTCAACACTGCAACAGTAGTTTACACCTAAGAGCCACCTTGTAGTGTCAACTGATAGCTCGTAGCAATCCACACTAGACACCATAAACAGCTCTTAGATGAAAAATTGGGATGATAAAATGACTTCCTGTAAGCCAGCAACAGCTTTAAGCCTTTGGGAGCTAGTATAATTTTGCCACCAATCATTGTTCTTGACCACCACTTAAAAGAGTATGGGATAGGCTACAAATGCGAAAATCAAAAAAACTTTTAGCACAATCCTTTAGTTCAGTTATTGGAAATTGTCATGATGAGCCGCATCGTTTCAACCTGCCCCGCATATGGGGCAGGTTGAAACACAATATGGGTTTGGATGAATCATACATTCCTCTCCAGTATAATGCCTCATAACGCAGGAGTTGTCCTTAAATTGAATATTACAAGTATTTTGATGACATAACCAATAACCTGAAGGCATCAGCATCAATCAATGTTATAATCTATATATAAAATTATTTATTTTTTTAATTCTGTAAGATCAGTTAAGAATTTGAGTCAAAGTGCCGATCCGGCATTTTTCTTAAGATCCGGCACAAGTTCTTAACTCAAATTCTGCCATCCGATCCGAGCTGTACTCCCGGCAATAACTGAACCTGGCTGTACCCTTGTGATACACTGTCTACTTACAACATCAATTTCATCTGGAGCTACAAGATCTTTTTCGCTTCGCTTAAGATACCGCACCGCGATTTTTCCTGTAGCGGCATCTATGTTCACCTCTCTGCCAACAAAGAAAGTTGCTCTCCTTTCACAGGCGTATCGTATGGGTACATAATCATTCAGTTGTAAATCTTTAATGTCCTATTATACTAGTTCCTCATCCACATTTTTATCATCATCATCTTTGATGGATGTTAATTAAAAGTCGGCTCTAAAAATAGCCAGTAACACGCCCTTTGAGAGCGCGGGAAAGCGTAACATGGTTTATGTTACGTGACTTAGCTTGTCTCACAGATTGTTTCTCACCATTAACCAACTTCATAACGTATTGTATAGCATCTTGCGAGGCATCCCTATTAGTTTTATATTATATTTCCTCATATCCACCTATTTATATTAAAACAACTTCATAATAAATGAAAGATAATTGTGCTAATATGATATGGCGCTGGGTGAAACGGTAAAAAAGTGTTTCAACCAACCCCACAACTTTGTTTCAACCTGCATCATAAAAAGATTAGACTGAATTTTAGCTGCTGAACTGTTTATTTAAAATTAGGGTTTAAACCAATTATAGTAAAGAAATAGCATCATTGGGGCTACCCAAAAATGATTTCCTTAAACTCCTACCGTGAAATAAGTTCAACGAAACAACAAAAAATTTACAAGTTACCAATATTAGTATGTAGCCAAAATGTCAAACAAAAATTGAAAAAAATGCTCTTAACGTTTCTCAGTTATATTGATCACCATTAAAGAAAGATGGCTGCCAAGTAAACTTGATACTTTTCAGTGTAGTAGAGAAAATAATCTAAGTTAATGGTAGCATGAAATTTTAGCAGGCGTTTCAACCCAGCCCATGTTTTAACTAACTTCGCTCTCCCTACTTATTGATAGTTCCTTTTTCCTGATTGTAATTGTGAGTATTGAAAAGTAGCTCGGAGCTGCTGCACTCAGTGCAGTCCTTGTCTGTCATTGCTCTTTATGGTCTCTCAAATCATTGACTAACTAAAATAAAAACTATTTATTTGACTTCAAAATGCATAATGATGGCTATCTTATTTACCTTGTTTTAATCTAAACACTGATAGTGATAGGATGAATGATAGGGATTACTGATAGTGAGGCAGTTGTGGGCAGACTAATTGAATATTTTTAGTTTTAATGAGTTATTATTACCATAACACTTTGAATCATATGCTTAACTAAAAAGTTTTTCAGAGTTACCTAGAATTTATTTATCACTAATTATAAAGGAAAGTGTAGTTATATTTAAGTCTAAATACTTAAAGGTGTTATCCCGTGTTTCTTAATACTTATAACATCAAAGGGTTTCAACATTTTATGAAACCGTACAAAATAAAAATTGCCTAAAGCCAGATGTGAAATAATTCAAGTAGAGCTAAGTAAACCAATTAATATTTGATAATTAAAAAGTCATTAATTCATGGTCTAACTTAGTTTGTCGCAAAAAGACAATTCTAGTGTCTATCTGAAGTGCTTAGTTGGACAAGAAAACTGAACATATAGTGATATAAAGGTGGATATCAGTTAATATATATGCTTAGAAAATTGAGGCAGTTTAAATATGTCGACATTTTTTTGATTACAATTCAAACAGAATACGCTCTAGGTGTATTGCAATGATAAATTTTATTGTCAAAAAAATTTAATCTTCAGACCATAACTTTAATTGATTATTGAAAAATTTAGCTAAAATTTTCAAAGTTTTGAAATCCAAAAATAAATTTCAGCAAATCAAAACCTAGAAAATAAGCTTTCATCTATTTGATTAAAAATATTGTGTCACAATATTAGGATTGTTTGTTTATCCAAGTCAACACTTTCAAAGAGCAGGTGAAAAATAGTCAGTAGCAAACCCTTTATGTTAAGTTTTCTTCGGGTAAACAACATTATATTGATTGAAAGATATAATGGTATTTGTGATATTGACTTAGCATTTTGCTTACAAAGGAAGGAAAATCAATCCTGTTGGTACAAGCAACTCATAGCCTTTGTGTCAGGGTCATTTGGAGCAAATATTCGAGTCACCAAAGAGAATTGTTCCCTAACAACCGTAAAAACATCAAGTCTTCCAAATTTCTGACAGTATTTTGTAGCACCAAAAAATTAACATGTACATGTAAGTCTAAGATATTCGGATTCTGAAAAAGCTTCCCCTCAGTTTTGTTTACTTATTAATATCAGTATTGTCAAATGACTTTGTAACAGAAAGCTTTTCATATGCTTTTATATGTTAGATTTATTTTATGAAATGAGCTTTTTATTGATAGATTAACACAAGTTTATTTGTGATATGAATTTTGCTTCTTATTTACAAAAGTGGGAAAATAAATCATGTTGATCTGAGCAACATGCAGCCTTGCCATCAAGGTCGCTTAGTGCCATTATTTAAACCATGTGATGGGAATCTGCATGTAACGCAGTATTTGGTATTGTAACAGCTGAAGTTTATGGCAACAGTGCCAACATCATGTCTTTTAACTTTTACATTAGTATTTTGCACTACTTAGCAAATTTAATGCCTGAGAAAAATAGATTCTGAAAAAGTACAGTCTGAATGCAAGGAAATTATATAATCAAACTTATTAACTATCATTTAAATTTATAAATCATATATTATCATATTTTTATTGAATTCCCAAACAAAACAAAGTGTTTAAAATATTGAAAAGCCTGCGGATCTTTGAAATTTATAATAATGTATTGTAATAAGGTTACGGAATCTAAATTTGATCACTCACATGATCATAGACATTTGACATGCACTGACAGGTGCCAGTAAAGTGTGAATACCACATTGGATATTATATATCTATTATGACATGAATAGCAGAAGTTTTACTCAGACAAGATAAAACTTAAAAAAGCATATACATGTACATGTAAGTCTAAGATGATGCTTGCTTTATAGTTATTTTTTAGGTTTTGTGTCTAAAAGATGTGAACGTATTCAAGAAGTCCCCCTCAAGGTAGCTGGTAATATCTGATATGTGTCATATTTTAAAAAGCAACTTTTTGACATTCAAGTTATGAAAATATCATAAGAAGTCATCCTTGCAAGCTGTTAATTAAATACAGAACTTAGAAAATTATTATTTTTCGTTCGAAAAAAGATTACCGTAGAGTGGACAATTATTTCTGTCATATTTTTGATTGCTTACTAATTATCGGCAAACATTTGGGCAAGCCAATAATATCCAAAAAATTTGAAAGTTTGAATCACATCAAGTTTTGTTGATTTTAATCTTGAAACATCCTGCTAAATAGATCACTTCAAACATAAAGAAACAATAGCAAATAATAAAAGACTACTAACATTTTGTTATAAAATCTACTAAAATTTCGTTCGCATTGATCTGTTCTAGGCAGCTGCAGAGTATAAACCGACAATAAACACTAACATTTTTATCTGAGACCGTCCAATAGGAAGTTAAAAGCCTACCTCTTGAACACTATTGTAGCTAATGCTTGCAACGTGTATGAGTTATATAGCTTGTATAGTGTATACATCTTATGGAATTCTATAATCTTTTATTTATATATTTAATATAAATCCATATATATATAGATATATATATATATATATATCGCATATACAATACATGTATATATAGACATATGTTTATATTGAGATTGTATCTCTAATCTTTCACAAAACAATTTTTACTATAACTAATAAGGCTGATATATAGGTATAGATGTATATAGGTTTTTTATTAGCAAAAAACAAAAAAAATTTTTCCAAGTTTTTTGAGCATATGGGATGTAGCAGACAACAAAATTTATGTATTAAGTATATATGTACCTATCAATGGATGAATATATGTATGTATGCATAGACACTTAGATGTATAGAAGCAAATATGCGCTATATGTATATACATAAACATACATAAACATAAATGTACATTTATTTATTCATATACATTTACATGTATATAATTACAAACATATACACCAATTTTTATCTATATATAACTAGAAATTCCCCTCTCATACAGCCCACGATCAAAATGATATTGAAAAAAGAAAGGGTACTGCTGGTTGAGAAATGCAATATTAGCAGTCAAATGGAACTGCAGTGCAATAGGATTACTGCAATGATAGCTGCAATGTACTGAGTTTAGGTTTTATTATGTACAACACACAGCAATAATGAAAGGAAAAAATTATATGTTTACATCTCTCCCCCGCAATAGGAGAAATGCAATATTAGAAGTAAAATGCACTGATATTATTAGAGTAACCTATATTATTAATATATTAATACAGTAATAATAGAAAACCAAGGCACAATTTTGTTTACATTTCAAAACGTCATAGCTAACAATATCAAGAAGTTGTGATATTTATATAGATTTTTATAAAATCTATTTAACAAAATAATTCGGAAAAAATAATTACAGTAACATATTGCCCATCATCGATGTTGTTAGTGTGACTATAACACTTAATTAATCATCCAAACTTATAATTAAATATCGTAATAATCTCAAATGAATTGCTAGAAAAAAATATCTTTGTCATCTCCTTTGCTTTCACTGCTTTGGACATCAGTAAGAATACCAGAGTACTCAAAAGTGTCCAAAATGTCAGTTACTTTGAAATCGGCAAATTAGAAACGATTATATTTCAGTACTTCTACGTTAATTACAGAAACCTTTGGCAAGTCGACAATGCTATAGACTGGTTAAATGCGCACAACTTAATGGTTCTATTCTCCATCACTCGGCGTTTTGATTGCCGGTCTTTATTATGATAAAATACATGTAAGGCTTGGCAATTTTCGGCCAAATTAATCTGTCTATTTGTGTCTAATCCAATTAGATGGGTATCAGTCTTGAGATATTGTCAACAATTTACAAAGGCTTAGTAACATATTTAAACAGGTTTTTTATGTGTTTCGTATTGTTATTGTACTTAAACAGCTTCACTGAAAAATGGTTAATTTTGTTGAGGAGTTTTCGGTACAAGGGTTTGTGACGATGTTAATGAATAATTTTCGTGAGTTGTGTGCACATGCATTTATCATAAAACTCACAAACATTCGCTCCGTTCGTGTTTGGTTGTAGGAATATATATATATATATATGTATATTTATATATATTTATATATAAATATGTTGTTTTATATACATATATGTATGTATTTATGTAGTGATCTCCATTTTTACCTTTTGTATATATGTCTACATGCATTAATGGATAGTTGTATTGATCTACATTCGTCCATATGTACCTAAAAATCTCAAAGTTTGTTTGTCATTTTCTGTCCATCACCTGTTCAGCTATAGCTGATAATGTTTTAGCAATGAAAAGTAGCTTTCATCTAGGATTAGAGCTTACTGCTTTCAAATCACAAGTTTATTAACAAGCAGGCGTAACTACCAAGCTAAGCAGTTCTTATAACTTCTACCGCTCTAATCATATATGTATATTGTTTTGCCAATGCACAGACTAAATCTGTTTTTATTGCTAATTAAAACTGTGCCATTTGGTTATGATGCCACTGTTAAGGTTGTTTTTACTTCACTATATTAAACAGGTTTTTGGTTCTCATCCTGTAAAAACAACTTTTATTACTTTCTCCCACCACACAAAATCAAAAAAAGTTGCTGTAGGTAACGATAGTTACTAAGGTTGAAATGTTGTTACAAATTTATTATGTACAGTACTCACATGAAACTTTGATGATTTCTGCTAAGAGTGTTTGCATTAGATCGTTGCCATGGGTTTCTAGACCACTTTATATACGTTTTTGCTATATGACACCATACACGGAAATGGATTAGAATCACAATTGGGTACCAAATTATTTTTCCATCTAATTGTAACAGAACCGACTTCATTTAATTTTTACGAGCTATTTAGTGTTCATCCTTTACTGGCGACTGGCATTCAAAATATACGCCTAAACACATGTATATGCCTATAGCCGCATTTTGCTGAATAGGAGAAGCATGTGATGAGTTGTAGACTTATTATTGACTATTAGCTACTCTGCAACTGCTATTAAATATGAGCTGTTACAAAACTTTTTATAGATTTTATAAAACAGCAACCGAACTTATGTAACACTTATGGTTGTTTTTAAAGTTTGAGTTGACCTGACTGCTAGGGGGTCTCCAAATTAAAATACCTCGATCAAAGGTTTAAATGCCCAAAAGAAAACAACATACAAAATTATGTTTCTAGATAGTATATTGCAAGGGTTGATATCGGCTGTTTCGTTCCAGCTGCAGGGTTACGAATCTCTTTACTGTTCGTCCCTTTACCACTATAGATGTCAAAAGCATCTATCAATCACAAGTCTTGTAAAGAAACCATCCCTTGATCTGAGTCTTTTAATCGCAAAAATCCTTTGCCAATTTTAACCTTGAGCCATCATGGCAGTACAAATAGCCTCAAACATAAAAAAGTTGCAAATGATGAGAATGCTAATACTTTCTGATCAAGTAGACTAAACACTATTCTGTCATTTAAAATTTCTGATAGAAATGTAAGGTGTAAGAGAAAGAGGCAAAACTGAAACCAATTGTATTCAAACATCTTTCATACTTTTTTCCATTTCAGCCTTCACCTTTATGTTGATGACTTGAATGTTTTCAGATCTTTTAGAAACACAAAACTGAAAAAGTTACACAAACTGCAAAGTATTATTTCAAGTAAATATTTTTTAGGGTTTATTCTGTCTGATTAAAATCCTTCCTATTTACTGATATACATGTATACCGTTCACACGAAATTTGCACCAATTAGCACATGTCAAATATCTATGAGCTGAGCATGCCAGTAATTTTGTTCCAAATTCATAACTTCTTTCTAAAACATTATTGCAAATTTAAAAGACTAACATTAATTTAAAATATTAGACACAATTTTAATTTTTCTAAGAGCAAATGAAATCAATACTGGATTTGACTGGGGTTTTGCTACTAAATATATAGCTCTTATGTTTTTATGTTGTACTGTTCAAAATTTGAGTTTTAGAGGCAATTGATTTTCTAGGTGGTGCCAGTACTATGAGATAGAAAGAAAAATAAAAGAGATTGGTATAAATGCTTTGAAACCACAATTAACAAATTACTAAATAATTTGTTCCATAAAAATTTGTGCCAAAAATCTAGATCCGTGACACAGTTCATTTTCCAACTGTTGTAGAAGAGAAGAGAGAAAGTAAATGAGAAGACAATATATAAATCAATATCACAATTGATCTTGGGTTTTTTGATGAATAAAACGCTCTTCACCCAAAGTAAACCTAACATAACAACTGTATGAATGACTCTTTATTATCTGTGCTGCAAAAATTTTGACTTTTCTGAATAAATACCTGCATAAATGCATACCTAATATTTCAAACTAATCCCCAAAAGCTTAATTACTTGGTTTGTTGAACTGAAAGATTTTAGCATTTCATCAATATATGTTTATAAATACGTTGGTCAAAAATGGTTGAAAGTTACGGCCTACGGATTGGTAAGTTTACAAATACTGTAGATGAGGAGTGAAGTATTTAACGTTTTTTGTTGGCAAAATGTTTCTTTCCTTAATTCTCAATTGCTGGTGCTATAAGATATAAGCTCAAACTCCAGTGGTGAACAGTCAAAGTATGCTTACTTTGATTGTCAGAAAGACATGAGTCTTACTGATGGTGGTTACTACCTGACCCACTTTGCACAGTACAGACCTTGTAATGAGAACTGTGATAGAGTAACGGTTGGTTCTAGAGATGAGAAGAGATGTAGTGCTTACTGCCAAATTCGGTATATACTGTAAAATAAAAATATTCTTTTGAGCACTTTTTTTTTTATTAAGAAGTATCTTATTTTATTTCAGAAACACGGTGGCAAACGGATCACATCAAACATCAAAATTAACTGCTAAAAATTCTATAATAATGACCTACGCACACATCATCTCATACAATAATAAGCAAAATGTTCATGAAAGCTTCGACTTCCCATGCTGACATACAGATCGAATATGTAACAATGAAAATCAGTAACTTGTTTTGGGCAAGAACCAGGCACTTGCACAATTTAAGGCCAAAGTTAAGTCCAATTATTTTTAGCTACAAGTCATACATACATATAAAGGTTTTTATTTGTATATAGATTGTATGCCTATACAAATACATACACATCTTACAAATCTATAAGTCAAGTTCCAGTGTCTGCAAGACTGATTATTTTTTCATAAAACGTTTCTAGTAGTTGCTATTTTCTGTTTAAGTTTTGGTACATAAGCACTTGTTTCAGACTATCCTTAAATGCTAAAATTAAATGGCAATCATAAATATTAACTGCTATATTAAAAACTCAAATCAGCAGCCCAGTTTGTAGTCAATTGACTCTTGTCTGCACTTAATAACTTGAATTAATAAATGCCTACTTGAACCTACAAGAGCCATCAATAGGGATCAACACAAATATCCAATATGCATTGCTCAGTCATTTAAACTTCATGCTTACATCAATTAATAAGATTTTATTAGGTAACAAAAGTTTGAGAGTTTTTATGCGGAGTTGAGTTGTCTGTCAAATTAGAAGGGCAGTGCAATAATGAAAAGCTATGGAAGAGTAAGGTTCTACACACTCTGGTCAACTGACAACAGGTCAAGTTACTATCTTTGGCAAACATCAATTTTGTTACTGCGTACAGTTTTGGCAAAATTACTGTGGAAAATGTCAAAGATTTGACAATATATCAGCTCTTTATTATTTATTATCAATCTTATGTTCAGGCAGCACTTGTGGGTGCTGACTAAATCTAGTTGACTATTTGGTACTGACATTTTGGGTTGCTACCAACATTCAACAAGTTTGCATGGTCATCTACATCTAAGATTAATTTTGATAAAGTTGATTATAACTAAGTCTGCAAAAAGTGGTGCAGATTGCATACATTTAACTTTGATCCTTGGGTGAAACAACTCTATCAGCAATATTTACAAGTGATAGAACAATGTTTTATTGCTACTTATGGAGAGCAACTTTTGCTAAAGCGCTAAGAATTGTCTTGATTTTGTTTGGTTCAAATGATTCTATAAAAGCATACAATAATTGTACATTAGATGTATTCACATAGGTTTAAGCAAAACATGAAAAGTGACATAATTATTTTATTAATATGTTGCTCATTACCAGTTCAAAAATGGTTTAAAAATACATGTTGATCCACCTAACACTCTTAATGATCTGCAATGATGATATAAAGAAGCTTATATGGCTCATGCTGTGCAATAAGAAATATCACTGCCAACCTCTAAAAGAACAGTAAAACATTTGGTTCAGTTGGTGTGTGCCCTAGTTGCACCAACTCACTGGTCAGATATCTGTCGATATCTGATGGACCTGTGCGAGTTCACAACCAACCCTCACAAAACAAACTTGGTGACTTCAGACAAAATGGTAATAGTAGACATATTCAGTTGTTTTCTCATTGAAAGGGAGTTGTGAAGGATTTGTAGTTAGGAGTTGTCATTCCATGTTTTAGCATAAAGTCAAGAGTTATCCTTCCATGCTTTGATCTTTATATATTTACAATTCCACAAAATGATGAGCATCCCTCTGCTTGAAGATGCAGTTGCATCAAAAACTTAATTCATTCTGTTAAATAGTATATGTATTATTTTAGTATTTGGTATTGTTTTTAATGTTTTAGATAGACTGACTGCTGAGTTGTTTCAAGATTAAAATCAATTAAACTTTGTCACTGTTAAATGGCTCAGAAGAAAAAGATATCCCCAGACTCGTCAAAATGATGTTTATAGAAAGGCAGCTTGTATCTATCCCTTGTACTGACATCGGCTATTGTGATAAATCTCAAGTCTCACGTAGCTCTTTACGCATGCATTTTATTTGGTATTTGCTCATATGTGTGAAAATAAAATATTACATCTATCTACAGATAAAATATTATAGGCGTCCCAAACCTTTCAAATAAGGGTCATTAAAATAAGTCATATTCGTTCCTTCTAAATACTGCGTTAACATCTGAGCACCGACTACAATTTTTCCAGTCTACAGTAATTAGGTCATCAAGTTGACTTATTTCATTGAGGCCTTTGAATCAGCAAAGTTCTCAGTTACCACACACACCGGATACTGGTTACTAGAAAAAATAAGCAAGCCGCATTATTGAAAACAGTATCTTCGAATATATCGCAAAACCAACTGCATCCCTAAAAGTTCATGTATAGTAAAGGTTATCTACAAGTAGACATTATCAGTATCAATCTTTATAGAAAAATGTTTACTGGTGACATTTGAGTAGTTGATTCAAGTACAAAACAAAAGGTTTTTTGAGTTGACCAAAATAGTGAATGCAAAACAAAGTCAATTTTTTAAAATCACTTTATCTAGTGATCCGCAAAAAAAAATTTAATAAAGCGATTTTGCCCTTATTTGGTGGTTTATTGCATTCTCTTACCTCTTTCACCTAGTAGGGCAGAGCATAACATTTGAGTAGCTCTTAATATTTGGTCTGTTAGAATCGGGCTATGCGAAAAGTACCGCCAATGCAGTTCTGGTAAAACTTTATAAACCAATATATCAGATAAGATTTTGGCAGAGGTAACAATGGGGCAATTATGTATCCAATATTTTCTGCAAAATATATTTTTCAATGACTTTTAAAACATTTTATTAGCAATAATGTATGATCTGAAAAATAAACTATCATATATTTGTTATTTTACATATTAATTATTTGCTGTAATCGAAAAGTCGTGAAAATTGATGAACAAAATTATTAATACTATAAAATAAATGGAAAATTGTTGATATAAACATAGTTTTTTGGTATAAACACTGTGTACAATCAGCATGAGTAATGAAGTGAATTAATATAAATATGGTTCATTAATTGTGTACAACCTGAGATTTATTAGAGTAAATTTGCCACAGGCAGATTTGTTATTCATTAAGAAATGCTGATATTTGAAGCTATATTCATTTTTAGTCTTACTCCTGTTTTCCTGTTATTGCAAATATGGTTATAGCTGGTGTAGAACAGAAGTTATTGGCAACAATGATTGGATATTCTAGAGCAGTACAACTAAGATTATTACAATAACATAACCCAAAAACCTATACTGCATATTCAGTATATAAAAGTATGTCTTCTGAAGTGGATAAGTTACATGTAATTGAAGCAATTACGGCTCAAAACTAAAAGATTGAAGAGCGACAAAAAGCTTATTAAGAACAACAAAAAGCTTATCTGAAAGAATCTAAAAAACTCATGGAACTACTGGTAAAAGGTCAAAGTGAGGCAGCAAATAAGCTAGCACCATCAGTAGCCTTAACCGATTTTCCATAGTATAATCCAACAGGAAAACTAATGACTGATACCTGAATCGGTATTACTATTTTGTAGCAACTCACCCTATACCTGAGGAAAGAAAAGCTAACATGTTCTTAATAATTCAGAAACTCAGACTTGTAGGAGTTACTTGGCAAAAGAAAACAACTAGTAATAAAAAGCCTATAACACACAAATCTACACCAACACAAAAGCTTAAAACTATTTGAGGAACACAAATTGAAAAAACTTCAAAAGAATATTGAAATATTACAACAGATCATAAATATAACATCAAACTCAGGAGTCTGTGACAACTTTATTACTGAGAAAACTTGGTGTAAAATTGGAAAAACTGTACTCTCTACATCAACTACAAAATACTAATCTGCTTCAAGACATCCTATCAAAGTAATTGGAAAGTTCCACATGAATACTGAAACAGTCAAATAAAATCATACTGCTTTGAGCTTGATAGCTAACTGGGTTCTAAATTTTAATCTTGTAAGGAAGCGATCAAACTATTAGGAATATCCATAGACAACCTGCTCAACCACCAAACTATGCAAACTTGTAAAGTAGTAGACCAGGAAACAGCTGCTAAAAGTGTACAACAGTCTTGTGAGCAATTCTGCCATGAATTGCCTGATCTATTTAACAACGATGCAGACTGTCTAAAAGATTAAAAGCTGGAAATAAGATTTAAAGCGGATGCAAAACCAGTGTTTTACAAACTTTGACCTGTTCCATTGGTTGTTCAAGTTGAATGAAATCAAACTGTCCAGAACCAGAATTCTAAGACGAATTAGGAAGCCAGTACAGTTTTTTCGATATGGCACACCTCTAGTTCCGATCAGGAAAGCACAACTTTCTAACAGTCGTCGAAGATCAATCAGAGTATATGGAAAATACACACAGTCAGTCTACAATTACAGACTCACCGACAGTCTACCCCTTACCCGATGACCTGATGAACAATTTAGGAGGAGGGTATGGACACACTAACATTGATCCAGCTGGTGCATACAACCGAGTCCCACTAAGACCAAACTACAAAAAAAATCTTGCTCTTAGCACTGAAAAAGGAGTAATGCTACAGACGACACTTTTGTTTGGAATCAGTTCAGCACCTGAACATTTAAAAAAATGGAACAATTAACAGCTGATCGACTAACCGTAGCCGTATATTTAGATTATACACTGGTTAGAGGTACAGATGCTACAAGTCGTTTACAGAATTGGTGAAAACTACTCACAAGACTGAATGAGAAAGCTTTACGATGTTGTAAAGAAAAGTTCTATTTTTCTCAACTTTCAGTACAATATCTTGGTCATCACCTTTCAGCAGAAGGGATTTCTAAAGGACCAACAGCTTGTGCTGTTAAACAGATGCCGGCACCTACTAACATAGACAGTTTGCCTTCTTTCCTCACATCAGTACATTTCTACAATGAACTCTTACCAAACCTATTATTGATTAACGAACCATTACATCAGATAACTAGAAAACGTGTGCAGTAGAAGCGGTGTGTAGAACATAAAAACATCATTCTTGAGCTAAAGCAACTGCTGATTGCTGACACAGTTCTTACACATTTTATTTCAAAACTGCCTATAGAAATAGCATGTGATGCGTATGAAACAAAGAAAGGAGTTGTCTTTTTTCACAGTTGTGAGGATAATGGTGAAATACCTATCACGCATGCTTCTAAAAGATTTATGGACACTCAAAGGAAATATTTTCAGATTCGAAAAGAGGCACTAGCTATCATATTTGCGTTACAAAGGTTTTTCCAATTTGTCAATGAACAAAATTCACTATTGTTACTGTCCACAGAGGATTTCCATCAACTCTTGCACCTAACAAAGAAGCTCCAGGATTTGCTGCTAACTGATTAGCAATATAAGCTCTCTCACTCAGTTAATAAAAATATGAAATAGAAAATAGAAAGACTAACAAACTAGGGTATGCAGATGCTCTTAGTCGACTACCTTTTGGACTAGATGTTGAGTCTGACAGAGGGGAAGACGATGCTGAAGTAAACATCATTTGCACCATTAAAACTATTGGAGCTCAACTAAATACTACAGCTTCAGGGATAATAGTCAAGGAATCTTCTGAAGACATGGTTATTGCTATACAGTGACGTGGTATGAAACAGAATGATGGCTGCCCTGAAAGGAAGCAACTTCAATTACTTCTGAAATCAAAGAATTAAATAAGTTAAAAACTCACTATCTATGTGTAAAGGTTGTTCAATCTATGGAAACAGAGTAGTAATTCCTACCAGTCTACGAAAAGAAGTACTGAAGATATTGCATTTCAAACATTCTTTGATGAAGCAGGTAGCATGCACAGCAGTATACTGGCCTAGAATGGATGCAGAAATTGCGGACACAAACAAGTCGTGTACATCATGTGCTAAAAATCAGAGACTACAATCAAAGTATCCGGCACATCCCTGGATGCTACTTGAGAAACCAAGGAGTCGTCTACACTTAGATCATGCTATCACCTTTTTGAGAAGTAACTAGCTAGTTCTCACATATGCTTTCACTAATTATCCGTGAATTGGCAGGACCTGTTCTACCTTGACCAAATCAACTACTGATAACTTAAAACATATATTCACACTTTCTATCTCTACACATGTTAGTTACAGATTATGCTACATGTTTCAGCTGTTAATCATAAGAGTTTCTATGTTGGTGCTAGGAAAGAGCAATTACACATTTATCAGAAGTTCTTTATTATCCTGCAACAAATAAAACGGCTGAGAGGATGGTGCAATCATTTAAACAAGCCTTGACAAAGTCTAGCTTACCACCTAATGCAGCATTATTATAATCTGTTACGCTTTATAAAAGAACATATTTAGATACAGGATATTCACTAAGCCAACTGCTACATGGAGGGCAAATCTGATGCCAAATTGACACAACTATTCCATCACCAGCCAATTCGGCTCAAGGAAGACAATAATGAAGCGCACAGCTTCTGAATGACAACGTAAACAAGATTCACAGCTATCGAGTTGGAGATCCATGATATGCGTTATACTGTGTTCTTAGAAGATCATATCAGCCGCGATGGGTTCTAGCATTAGTGACTAAAATTTATGACCAGAGAAGTGTTAATGTTAGAGTATAGCCAAGTGAACCTACACGGAGAAGACATGTAAAGCAACTACAACCTAGAAATAGCACAGAAGACGACTTCAGCTATTTATGAAGTACCCATAGCTAAGTGTTTAAAAACTAAGTTTTTAAGACAACAGCTCATCACATACTATGAGCGTGAACAAGCCAAATTTGTTATAGCTTGTGTTATTATTGATACAGAAATAAAACATAAGTTTTTACAGATATGGTTATAGCTTGTGTGAAACAAAAGTTATTTATTTAATATTGTATTGAGAGGACTTTTTATTAGGCCAATTATGGGCTTTGGTTAGTTTGTTCACTGCAATCTATTATAGGCTATGGTCCTAGCAGGCAAGAGCTCTAAAGATGATGTTTCATTGGCACCCCTTTTCAGTGGCAGTTGCTGCACTGATTTAGACTAAACCTGGTATAGAGAATTCAAAACTGAAAAGTTGTCACAGCTGCCATTGCCAGTTCTATGAGAAAGGGAAAAGAAAATAAATTATGATATTTATCTCACATGTAAATAAGATTTTTTCCATAGAAGCATTTGCAACTTTATATTGTAATTATTTTGCGGTGAATTAGGATGTTAGGGTTGAAGACAATGTTTATCTTTTATCTATTTCCAATCATTCCAAATCCTACGATTGTTACATGCACATGCAGACTACGTAAATGTACATACATATATGTAGGTGTGTGTAAAATTGCACAGTTTAATAGTTTTATTTTACAAAAAATATTCAAAACACTATAATTATGTTTTATAACCTGACACAGATGAATCATAGAAAATAATAAGATACAAAATAAGTGCACTCATGGGTGGAGGTTTGACTCGACTTGTGAAAGCCTCATACATGGCTCTCAAAAATTAATTTGATAAACATTGACTAAGCACACAGTTCAAACACTTCGTCACTGTCTAGAAAGTGGGAAAAAACTTTTTAAAAAGCCTGAAAGATCCGTTTCCAATGGTGTATGCCTTCAAGTTGTTTCCAAGGGCTAGCAGATTCACAGAAAGTATGCCATCAGAGACTGACTAACAACAGCAAAATTGAGCTTGCTATGAGAACACACACTGAGGTGACTGAGTACTCTTTTAGACTTGTGATACTTTACCACTCAAAAATTTAAAGGGAGATAACGGGACTCATAATTATTGTAACTGTAATTCTACTAATCGAGATGCTTGTATTTAGTTTGAGAAATAACTAAATTTCCATCCAGCCAGGCATTAATACTTAGTCTAACCATTTTTCATCAAATGGAAAAATCATGCATATATGTAATCACTCTAGTTTATTGGTCTAAGCTGAATAAGTGCTAGTGAATTCCCCTGTCAATGTGTCTTGGCCTTCATTTAGCTACATGAAGAGAGTCGGAAAACTGTTACTCATGATACACTTTGTCAAGATAAAGATGAGCAACCAAAGAAAATCACAAGATCTGCCTATATTATGCTGTCCACTTATACGCATCAATACCTAGATTTAAACATATATGCATGATTTCTGAAATAAAGGTGCGATACTACTCACACAAATCAACTACTCGCAAAGCTGTCTTTCATGTGGCCAAAACTGTGTCTGTTGGTATGTTCATCTGTCCTGTAAATTAACCTAAGATATGATTTCTTCAGTTGCTTTGAATTTGATTAAGTAATTGATATGTAATTGATAAGCCGTGACCTGTAATGTTTTGCAGACCGACTTGTACGGTACCAATGATTGGCATATCATATCAGTCTACAAGCAACTATGGCCCCTCAACTGATTTAAACTCTTATTGCGATCTTCAAGCATCACATCAAGTAAACAACTTGCTAATTTAGCGAGCGGTGCATCTGTCTACATTTGCATATGGTTTGAAAAATGCTGCTACCATCGAACAGGAAGAACGTGTACTTTGTAGAACTTTGATCAATATGTTGTTGCTTTAGAGATGGCCTCTCATAACAAGTATTATGACGAGTGTATCTGCCTTATGCTAGATACACAACTGCATAGGTGGTGAAAATGTTGATCAATTTTGCCTAAACAGAACAATTTAAGATAGTTCACTACTTACCTATGCTGCCCTATGTTGACATAACCTTATATCTCTTCAATTTTTCAAAATTGATTTTTTAGTCTCAAACTCATTTTCCTTGCTCAATGTAAACTGGAAAAAAAATTTCTCAAAAACTTCCACGGGAAAGCCATTTTTTACACTTCATAAACCCTATATCTCCCAATAATAAAATATAAACTGCGGACATAACCCTATATCAGCTAATACAGGGCTTTGTCTGCATAATATGCTATTCAATGGATGTCCAACCTGCAGACAACGACAATCAACAACATTATGCCATCAATTGTTTGCAATTCTTGTCGCTAAAAGTTTGCCTTGTTGTTAATGACTAGACTGTGAGGCTTCATGGATAGGATTTGCAGAATGGTAATATATTCTGAGTTCATGGAATCCTATCACACTGTCTGAAGTTGTGTGATATAAGTTTTGCTGGCAGACTAATTTCACCAGTGAGTGCTAGTCAACCAACAGCAAGAGTTCACAGATATATTCATCTTTACAACTCACAGATATAATCAACTTTACAACTAAGTACTACTTTTAATTTATATTTCCTCATATCCAAATGGATGGAGAAGCCGGACCACTTGATATCGGAGCTCCAGCAGCAGCAGGTATGCCTATTTCATCATTGCGATCCATCCACCACGAGTAAATTTTGTGCGATAAACTTGTTCCTATATTAATATGATATAGCATATTTATCTTGTCATATTAACTATTAACATATATACTAAAATTTTTAGTATATTCCAGTGACTATAATTAATTTATGGTTTATGTTTTAGGAAACCAAAATGATATTGGCACCACACCAAAGTGTAGGAGGACAGATGAGGCAAAGAGGCAGCATGATATTGAAGAAGGCTGTAAATTTTTACGACTTTGATGACTTTACAAAGTGTGTGGCAGCAGCCTCAGTTAGGTTACAGTGCCTGAGGTTACTCAGTTTGTTAACTACAAGAGCCACCAATCGTAACCTAAGCTGCAAGCAGCTGGCCGTCCAATGCTCAGTTAAGTTAGTGTGATAAAGTTTGTAAGAGGAAGCAGAAACTTCTCTTACAAACTTAATCATGAAAATGACACTCCGTGGCTGGAGTTCGACTTTCTAAATTCACGGTATAAACCTTCGGTTGACCAAGGACTGATGCAGTCAGCACATCGGGGAGTAAGCAAGCAGAAGAAGCAGGGACTGGTCACGAACCTGGTTGAGAAACATATGCCACCGAGCCGTCACCAATTTTGGAAAAATTTGGTAGTCAGCATGCTGTAGACTTGGTCACAGACTGTGAGTTGACCCATATAACTATATGTTAAACAAGTGATCCTTCAATTATTATATAGCATTACCGAGGTTTTATAACTGGTGTGGTATAATGGTTATATTTGACTGATCTCCATATGTGTTACGCAATGTTTCTCTCTTCCAAACCATATATCAATAATTCAATACATATTTGTTCAAGCGTACATGCTAATATGTGGATTATTGCAGGTGATAAATTGCAGACAAAGCCCTATATCTCTAGGTAAAGGGTTTTGTCTGCATAATTTTACTCAACAAATGACAATATTAGCTCACTAAACCAATTATCCCATTGTTTATCTCATTGTTTAACTCGAATCAAAATTTCAATTGATAATTATATTTGAGATAACCATGCAAACATTTAAAAAAAATTTTTTTTATTTTTTTTATTCATATGGTAAGGCTAGACAACAAGCGCTCTTAAATCATCTCAGCTGAACAATTTCACATTCCGGAGATATAGGGTTATGTCAGCACAGGGCAGTATGGTATCTCAGAACTTTTTGTATAAGAGAACATGCAGAGAGCTGTGCCTCTAACTGCAGTTTGTGGATATTACAGCACAGGTTCTTAGAGGGCAACTGAGTTAGAAAACTTCTCAAAGAACTGGTTCGTATTTATGGCAGATATGATCAAACTACCATAAATGCAGTGACCCCAAGCTATCGAAGATGGTGGGCCATCCTTGAGCATGCCATGGGGCTTATCCAAGCCCTGTTTGCCATTACCATTCCTTCAACGTTTTGTCAACTTGCTGATACCATTACCGATGTGCTTTTTGCTCATGCTAAGAAGTACAAGACGGCTTGGGTGGATTTTGTGATCAAATACTTTTGCAAGAATAGAGCTACTAAGGCTACTATGCTCGGAGATAAACTTCCAATGTGAAAATTTCACAGCTTTGCAAAGTTTCTCTAGCTGTTATGCAGTTGCATCCTTTGCAGGCAAAGAGAAAAAGAATCATAGGAAACTCATCAAAACAGAAGTCGAACTTCAGCAGGCAATGAGAGAACTCTGGGAATTATTTAAGCTTTGGGGCAACTTTATTTTCTCTGTGAGACTTACACATGCAGACTATATAGACAAGAAGATAGCACTCAGGAAAATGGCACAGGTTTAAACTGACCAAGGAACAGGATTTTTTTGTTTAGGTCTAGGCCGGTCAGTCCCTCCCTCCCTTCACTTATTAAAAAACTAAGTGCATTGTGTAAATCATGTAGCAGCTACCTACATGTATATGGAAAAAGGCAACAGCACAACTTGCTACTGTACCATTTCTATTTTACATGGGCGGATACTGGGTATGAATAATAAGGAGTATGCAGTAAAGTGTCATATCAGAGTACTAGTCCAACCTAATATTTTACAAGCAGTTCTATGGACTTGTCAAAAATCCAGGTGCCGAGAGAACTGATGTGCCAGTATCATGGCAGAGCTGCCTTACACAGAGCTTTGCACATGCATGTACAAAAAAAAACTGTAGCAGGAGTGTCAGAGGAAGCTGATGGTGAGAACAATGACTAAAATATCAACATATTTGATAAAGAGTTAGGATACGCGCTATTTTGAATTATCCCAGTTCGTTTTGTAAGACTGTTGATCTTAGCTACAAATAATAATGCTAATAATAATCTCTAATCGTTATTTTCTATGATTCGTCAGTGTCAGGTTATAAAACATAATTGTAGTGATTTGAACTTTTTTGTGAAATAAAGCTATTAAACCATACAATTATATATACATGTACCTATTTGTACTTACATGGATATCATTTACATTTGGGTGGAACAATCGTACGATTTGCAATGTTTGAAAATAGATAAAAAATAAAATTTGACTTCACCACTGACATCCTAAATTACTGCAGAATAATTCGGATAAAAACTTGCAAATATGAAAGGAATCTTATTTACAAGGGAGATAAACCCTAAAATATAATTTTTATCAAATTTCTTTTATATGTGGGAATGGAGGCTGTGGCAACTCTTCAGTTTTGAGTTCTCTGTACCAAAATCAGTAAAGTTACCACGGAAATGGCACCTGAAAGGGGTGCCATCGAAAATGCAAGAAAAACTGCCTTGGCCCACGGCCTATTACATAGCGTACGATTGTCACTACATCTATCACGAGTAATATCTACTATTGATAAAGTTCGCATTACCTAGCGACACTATTGAGTTGGAGGATAGCAAGCGATTTCATTGGATAATCACTCCATTGTGTGCAGTGACTCAAAAATTCAAATAAAAAGTCCGTACTGAATTGACCCTATGCTAAAGCGGGAAGAAAAGTGTAACATACGCACATTGATCAGTTTTAAACTAAGCAAGCTTTAGTAAATAGCTGTGAATCAGATTTCCTAATTAAATTGAACTCTAAAAGGACCAGTAATTTTTCCAAGTAGAAACAAACTTGCTTATTTTTAGTAGGCTTTGAAATTTATTATAATGCTAACTACTTTATCAATATACATGTATATTCAACTAATGTTTGACAGCCCTATGAGTTAAGCTTAATATAAGCCAAGAACATATATTATAACATCTGTTGATCCTACTGGAAATTTTATAGATTTTCCAATACTAGTAAATAGCGCAAAGTTAGCTTGACCGAAGCTTATTATTATATCTACACATGTATATAACAATCCCTTCATAATAGTTAATGCCAAACCGACCGAAATAAATTATAAAAAGCTTCCAAGTTACAAAATATCCGGAGAGGTTGTTGTAAATGTTCGTGAGCTTTGGGCAATGTGAAATGTGTTCATGTAACTAATTGAAACTATTTATCACATTGGAAAAAAATGGTTCATGATTGGTGTTATAGGTTTTATTTTTTGTAATCATTCATAGTAGTCTATTAAACAGTGTTCTCGGTTTTAAATTCTCAAACTGGGAGTTGCGATTCCTTTAATAAAGTTATCCAAAAGAGGAAATCACTTAATGTGTTGCGCTAACTTTATGTTGTACGTTTAAATGTGATTTTGCTCACTTATCTTTTCTCAGCAGTTTTCAGCTGTACTCACACTCCAAAGAAATTTTCTTTATATAACTTTCAGCAATTATTTGCTTAAATAACTATAGCTCAAAGTGGTCTTTCACCTTGCCTCTCGTTGTACAGCAATGTTGCGTTCTTTAAATTCTGTTTTTACAGTGCAAAAATAGCCTACAGTTCTAAACCTTCTCGCTAGCCAAATGTGTCTATTGTTTGCAGTGCTACTTTATTGATGCTTTGCCTTTGTACGGCCTGTCTAGCCGACCATTCAAATGTACATTTGTGATAGCTAAGTGCTAATAAGCTCTTGCAATTGAAGGAACAAAAGCTTCATCGTTTCTTTGTTTGTCTTTCTGAGCTTAAAAACTGTTGAATAATCTTATGCTTTCAACATCTCATAGCAGATGGAAGCTTCCATTTAGCTGCGGTCATGTTGTAGGAGATTGGAAGCTTCCAAATACCTGCCAAAAGCTGTAGAGTCTAATCTTTCGCTATTGAAATTAAGTGCGCCGTTTTCATGATAAAAATCGGAAGAAGGAAAAGACTGAAAAAGCTGGTAAGTTTAAGTTTTTCCTGTCCCAACCATACTCTACTTGCTTCAGTGTGATTATAAACTGTGGTGGCCTATCTCTACAACAGAGTGCACCAATTGTGTTTGATTCAATAGATAAGTAATAAGATGGGTTTTAACTTAATTTATGCAATTTTTTGATGATTTAGTTTGGTCGATTGGTTTTTGCTGCTGAAAGCTAAAAAAATACCTTGACCGTGTTTTTTTCTTCAAGCTCAAATTGAAGAAATCAAGTTATTAAAAAACTTGTTTATCAAATAAATTGCAGCCCTAAAAGCAGTAGGGGTAAAAAGGCAGAAGTTGATAATATTTATTAGCAAAAATGTACATCATGAAAAATGTACAAAGATGTAAACTTTCCCCAGAATTCTTTGTTGAGGATGTTAAACATTAGGATCGTGACTTTTATCACAAGCTTGCAGTAGAATACTACAAAAACAAGTACTTAGAATGGCTTCATGTGTTGCGCCATCTTCATGTTTTACACATATGTATTTGCAGTCACTTCCTTCTTCCACTAGCAACTTTTAGCCTTCTTGCCTTTAGCTCTACCCAAGCTTCAGAGAAAATCCCTAATCCCTTTTTGCAAAATATATGCCTATTCTTTTTTTGCTCAAAGTGACCATTTACTTTGCTTCTAGTAGGACAGCTAGTAAGTATCAGGTGCCAGTAAGCAATTACTTCTTACTGGCATGAAACACGATAAGCATTAAGCAGTTCTCATTAAACACTGCTTTCACAGTGCTACAATAGCTTACACCGCAGAGCTACTTCACTGGCTAAACGCTGCTCTTGTTAAAGTCAACTGTTTATTATGCTCTTTTATTGACAGCAATAAAGCTTCATTGTATTATTGTTTGTTTTGCTGAGCCCATAAGCTCTAGCAAAGATAAGGATTGTGTTTCAACCGCTCTTAGCAATTGTAGCCTCAACTACAACCGCCGCATATAAAGAAACAGTGCGCAAGGTGGCTTTCCATTCTACTGTGTAACTGCGTGGGTCATGAAAAAAATAGAAAAACTGAGAAAACTAGATTAACCTGGCTAGTTTTATAGCTGTCTAAGTCACAGTTAAGTTTGATTAGTTTTACGATGATTACCAATTGTCATAGCCCATTTTTGCCGCAGACTACACCAGTTTTGTTTGTTTCAATTAACAGTGATGACATAGATTGTAATCTGACATCTGAACTTTTATGTCAATTAGATTTGGAATCCAGTATTTTGAATTTAGTTTTGTCACATTAACTGTGATGCTACCACCAGCATCAACCACATGCAAAATTAAATCGCTTGATTAGCTTTTACTGCAAAAGTATAAAAAAAACCTTTACTTAGCTTTTTGTTCAGAATGAACAAAGTAATCAATAAACTTGTACATAAATTAGATTGCAACAATATTGGCAGTATGAAGAAAAGAACATGAGTTTGATCATATTTGCCAGCAAAGATGTACACGTAAAAGTGTACAATAACCGGACTTCATAAGTTTTCATGTATTTTCAATGCTGTATTTGTTTTAATAAACGGCAGTATATATAGTGTAATGTATATGTTTTATTTCAAAACAGAGGTTAACATAATTTTTGGTGTGAAGGTTGGATCGGTGTTAGATTAAAGTATAAAATATAAAAAACTTGTAACGGAATAAGATGCGAAACTTGGTATAACTATTGTGTAACTATGCTGCAAATAAGCATTTAAAGCAAGCAAAGTCTGTATTTACTTGGACAAAGATGGAAAAACTATTTAAATTTGGCAGTTACAAATAAACTTTTAAAAACTTCTGGCATTCCTACCTTGCAATCACTATATTTTTAATACTACTATGATTCACAATTCTATATATATTGTAGTAGACTTCAATTCAGTTAATGAAGTAAATAACTAAAATAATATTTGAAAACTTGGAAAGGGCCAACTAAACACTTGAAGCGATCTAATCTAAACACCGAAAGAAGCTTTTAGATGAGAAATTTTGATGACTAAGCTAGTTTTCAGTTGGCAAACATTTAATTTGATTAAAGCTCTTTTGCTCAAGCAATACCAATGAGTGTTATATCTTAGTATAAAGTGATAGGTACCAGCTGTTGGGTGATGTTCTGCTTTTAGCTGTCAGTGCTCTTTGTTCTTTGGTCTTTGTTTACAAAGTAGTTATTGACATAAGTGAGAGTCATTTGCAGTGCTTCAAAATTATTGAAATTTGTTATCTTTTTTTATTTGTTTTAATCTAGTCATTGATACTGTGAACTATATATGCACAGCTGATGTAGTAGAAACACTAGTAAAACATATAGGGTTAACTTTCAAGACACCAACTTCTCAGATAAATCTGCGGAGTTGATAATTTGCATCGATTAAAACTGCTTTGATTACCAGTAACTAATTGGTCAATCATTTGGAAGTTGCTAGTAATTGCTCACAACATCTCAGTTTATGGAAGCAGTTTTGCTCTACTTTTGATTATACACCATCTAAATAATAGATAGCTGTTTATGGATTTTTTTAAATAGCAATGACTGTACTTTGAGTAAAAAATGAGCAAATCAGTATGCATGATTCTTTGAGTACTGAACCTACCAGATTAGCAAATTTCAACCATCTCAAAGCATAGCAATAATCTACATGTAATTAACATAACTATCAACTCACCTGTGCTCTTCAGACATGCTTTCATTTCCTTTTAAAGTTCCACATCTGCTGTTGTTTAATAATGGTACTCATATTTTACGCTTTTTTTACAAAATTGTGGTGCTACTTTGACGAATAACTTCAAAGTGATTCCAAATTGATTCTTTTTGGAGTTTGAAATTTTTACCATAAGAAAATAGTTTTACTTGTTATTGCATCTACAAAATTGGCTGTTGGAGAGTGTCAATAAAAATGCATTGTCATTTGGTGGGTATACGCAAGCCTAATTATATTGTCATGTCATATATTGGAATACAAGTTTAAACACTACATGTCACGTGTTACCTGTCTCATGTAACCTTTTTGTAGTATGAAATATAATAGTTCAGTAAGTCGATTGGTTAACTAAATGATTGTTTTAAGTTTTATTCTGAATTATCTCATCATAAACATTAGCAAAACAAAACATTAACACTCTAAATCACAAAAATATTTTTGAGATATTATTGGTACACATTTATTATTAGTTATCACGATAAGTTTTCTGCAAGTTTGTCAGATTTATTGAATATGCATTGTTGGCACACACCTTTTCTGGTGTTTAATAATATTTAAAACTGTGAGGGGGAGTGAATATAACTAAAAATTTGTTATTGCCTACAAATATGTTCAGTATTTATTCACAAGTTTATGCAAGAAAATACAACTCCTATCCTTAACTATGTAATGCATATGTTTCATGTAGAGAAATCTGCTTATAAAATAAAAATAATGATTTAAAAAGTAAAATTTCTTGCACCAACCATTTTAGGTAGGTAATTCTACCAGCCGACTTTGTGATAAAATTAGTCATTTTAATTATTGGCTTGAAGTCATTCGAAATTATACAAAAAATCATTAAAATTTAAACTAACCCATGCCAGACATTTCCAAACATTTTAACAGTTTTTACTCCCATTTTGTATGCCGATGATACAAACTTATTTTAAGAATCCAAAGACTTAGATGAGCAAATTTCTGCAGTAAATAATGAACTGAATGAAATCCAAAAATAGTGTACTATGAACAAACTAACATTAAATGTAGACAAAACAAACTTTATGATATTAAAAAACAATCAAAATAAATATGAATTCCCGAGGACCGCTTTAACTTTGCATGGTAAAATTTTAAACCAAGTCGAAAGTGTAAAATTTCTGGGTGTTCACATTGATACAAATTTATCATGGAAGGTTCACATAGAAAAACTTTTTAATAGTGTTAGACCTTTGTTAGGACTCTTATATAAATGCTCAAGGTATTTACCCAACAAAATTTTGGTTTTAATTTACAACGCATTTATTCATTCTAAATTTAGTTACTGTATTGAGGCTTGGGGGAATGCCCCAGGTAAATACTTAAACAAACTTCAACTTCTACAAAAACGAGTTCACAAAAAGAGAACACACCCGCCCACTTTTTCAAAAATCTTCAATACTGACTGTGAATAAACTCTATAAATTTCGAACTCTCATCGCGTCTCATCAATTATTCTACAGCCTTAAATCACATCGCATTCATCAATATCCCACTCGCTGCTCTTCCTTAAATCTAAAGCTACCTCCCTCTAAATCTGCTTCGGGTCATCGCAGAATGTCATACCAGCAGTCAGCACAATGGAACGCCCTGCCTGATGAACTGTGTAGGGTTGTGAGTATGTCCACTTTTAGACGTGCCCTCAAGCAGTACCTGTTGAGCGGTGAATAAATAGTTTCTGGCTGCTTGCTGTTAACTTGTGTCCCAGCGCCCTGACTAGCAATGCTACTGCGCAGTTTGGGCCTCATCATTATTTCTTTTCTTTTTCTTCTTTTTCTGTTTTCGTACTTTTTGATGAAATAAAACAAACAACAAACAATTTCTCAGCAAAAAATTGTTTATAGGGTGGGCTAGATCTAGTTTCAAACTGATTATCAAATATTTTTTTGCTATTTTGTGTGATTGTATTAAAGTTTAATTCTCTGCCAATGCTTTGCTTGGTAACCATCAAGCTTACAACCGCAAGTGATAAAGAGCTTTTACTGAAAATGTAGAGTAGCGCACCTTAACAATATTACACCCCAGCATCAAATTTTCAACAGCTAAAGTAAGAAGGAGGTGAATAAACTAGTTTATGCCTTGAAGAAACCAACTCATTTGTCCATGTTATAAAATTGTTACCTCAAAATGCTGTGCTATGGTCCATATAAAATTCTTAGCTGAGCGAACAAGCTAGACATATTAAGTTTACTTTGGGTACACAGTTTCCTATTGATAGAGTGACAATACTTTTTGGTGTTACTGATTTAGCAGTTCACTTAAAAATACACGAACAATGAGCCTTGTTGTTATTAGTGACCAAGTTATAGGATTGCTCAGCGCAAATATTCACTTGTATTAACAAAATTTTGGTACTAACAAACATCTGATATTTTATTAACTCTTTCGCAAGCGGATTTTCAGGGCAATGTCAGACCCCCTGGGCAAATTAATTTTCCAGAAATTCAATTTTTTTTAAAAGGATTATACACTCTTTTGTATGCTATTGTGTGCATATATGTATAAACATGCATATGTATACATGTATATGTCCAAATGTACACACACACGCATATATATATATACATATATATATATATATATATATATATATATATATATATATATATATATATATATATATATATATATACTCATGCTACAGACAGTACTGTTTCGGCTATTGAAGCCTCATCAGTGCAGCTCAGAGCTTAGGCAAGGGACACAAATCCCATTACCAATGAGAGTTGATTTCCTGCCCTGAAACAACTAGGTTGCCTCACAGACTTTAAGAAAATCAATGTGCTGGCACCAGAGTGCTCAAATCACAAAAGTGATGAGCTTTGCACAAAGGCTAGTAGTGCCGCACCTCTCACAGAGCGCTCAACCAAACCGAAGTGAGGGAGCATAATACTCATGCTACAGACAGTACTGTTTCGGCTATTGAAGCCTCATCAGTGCAGCTGATGAGGCTGCACTATATATATATATATATATATATATATATATATATGTATTTATATATATATGCATATATATGTATTTATATAAACTATAAATTCCTAAGAATTATGGGCTAGTATTACTAAAATTAGAGTGCTCAACAAATATATTGGAGCAGCTATATACTAATAAATCATTTAAAAGCAATACTTATCTTTTTTCAGCTACTGTCAGTTTCATGATATTCTCATTCGTCAGGCTGTGTTGGAATCTGTTCCAACACAGCCTGACGAATGAGAATATCATGAAACTGACAGTAGCTGAAAAAAGATAAGTATTGCTTTTAAATGATTTATTAGTATATGTATTTATATATATATGCATATATATGCATATATATCTATATATTACAAATGAATAAAAATGTATAACATAAAAATATTTATATATGCAGATCTACCAAGATAAATAAATATATATATATATATTTATATTGTATATCTTTTTATGATACAAGTGTACACTTAAATAAGCACAATTTTTGTTTAATATATCCAAAAGCATTTTCCTTTACAAAGGCATACATCTCAAAGTAAACTATTTTTGGTAGTTTCTGATTTAATTTTTAAAATCACCCTCATGTAGATTATTTCATCAAAGCAGATTGTGCTATGAGAAGATAGTATACCCTTCGTTTTTTGTGGCGTCATTCTATCGTTGTCTGCCATCGTTATAGACAACTTTTATCGTTGAAAACACAAAGCTTCTGTAATTAATTTTTGCAAACAATGCTTTTGTTTGCAATTTTTTTATTTTAGTTTCAAAACAAGACCGACAAATACTATTAATAAAGAGAACGACAATCGTTTTCTATCTATTTGTTAGATAGAAAAGGTGTTATATAGCTGCCATATTTGTTACCATAAACAAATATGGCGGTTTTTTCGTTGCCGAGCGCATGTACAAACAGTGTGAGCACATCGAAAAAAACGCTTGTGAAATATGGTATATCAAGTTGATTAAGTAACCTATACAAATTTGAACTCTGGTATATGGAGTGTTGAGCATGTTACACACGGCTCATAATAGCATGCTGTGAAATATTGAGAATATAGAAAATATGTTTAGTTTTCAACAATGTAAACATTCCTTAGCAAATTGACCATTTGTATTTTTGTCTGTTTCTTCAGAGAATTTGCTTATCAATGTTAAATATCTACTTTTACCTGATGATCCCGTTTTACACCAACAAATTCGACGTTGTCATTGGAGAAATGTTTGTCTATCATCTACATTTGCATTCAAGAGGTGGGCTTGTTTTAGAAAAGCAAACATTTCATCTATTGATGGCTAATGCTCTGTTTCTTCCATAAAGAAAAGGTGGCAAGAGGTAGGCTTAACGCATCTTCTTGGAGAAAGCAGTTACACTTGAAAGGGCAGCTAAAGTTTAGGGGTGAGGGTAATGACTTCTTATATGTCATTGCATCATATAGGTGATGGTATAAGTAAGAATCATAAGAATCATTGGTGTTTATAGTACGGGGATCGTAACACCACCAATGGTTTAGTCACTCCCTTCACTTTGCGGTCACTCATCATGTCTACTAATTACCAACTTCAAGGTAATCATGCGGAAACGGTGCTCATAGTGTGTGAGAACAAAGTACATCTAATATATATGTCATTGCTAATAAAAGTTACCAAACAGTACCGCTCAATATAGTGTTATAAATCTACCTTTAAATTGCCTGTTTTTAAAATTTTGTAAAGATACATGAAATCGGTTGTACATCAGTCAGTACCTTACTAAGTTTGACTCAGGAAAATGCAACTAGTTTACGTAAGTTTAACTCTTTTGCTACCATAGGTCGATGTATCGGCTACCGCAGTTATATAAGTACATACCGTAAGCCGTTGTATCGGTTTATCAATATGGTTTCCCTTTTTTTTCAGTACGAAGTCTACAAAATGGTTAGACCAATAAAATTTTGTCCCAACAAAACAACTTTGTTTTCATGGGGTTTTCATAGGTTTAAACAACCTCGCTTTAATGTTTTTAAATTCAGTGGAAATTAAAAACATAATAACGAGTTTTTAAATGATTAACTGCAGTCTGACCTCTTATTTACGATGTTTGCCTCTCCATCAATAAGTAAATATGATAAAGTCTAGTATTTAGTCAATTTGATAAAAAATCAATAGTATTATTCTATTGACTGCAATTTTATTTCATGTTGGAGATAATCTGGCTGCCAGAATGTTTCAAAATCAGAATTGAAAAAAAACTCGGTGAGGTTTTAGCACTTTCAGATCAAGCAAAAGTGGGAATATACGTCATGCGATTTAGGCGTGCAATTGGTGTGTATAATAGTTGCGAAGAGATCAACAGAAAAGAGGCATGTAATGCTGCGGCTCTACTTCAACTGCTGATATCACTTAATGCATAGATAATAACCAGTGAAGCAATTTTGAAATGTCATTTTTATCTGAGTGTATTGCCCTGATCAAGTTTTTACTGTTTTTATCTAAAAGTAAAAAAATTCTGACAGTTAGAAGAACTTAAACATCAAAATCAATCGAGTTTGTTACCAAAATACTGATACTTTCTGAGGAAATCTATAAACGTCTGGTAAAATATCGTCTTTAATAATATTTGCAGAGTAGCAAGTATCAGTAAATAATAAGATGCTTGTTTTATTCCATCAAAAGTTATAAACCTAAATTTTGAATGCTATTTTAGCTGATGCATGCACCTTGCTTAACTTCAAAAAGTGGTATAGTTTGTTTAAAATGAGGCTTCATAGATATTTGATATTTTCATGACTGATTTGCTATCATTCTAATAACTAGCATTGGTTGTATTTGTTTGAAATACATGGAGACACGACTGCTCGGGAAATCCTTATGTTTACGAAGCATGCAGACATCAAACCTTGGATCAACTCATACAGCGCTTAACTAGTTAACAAATATTACATTAAATTTTTTTACAATATACATTTATTTATGAAATTTACTAGTTGTACTTTTTTGATGTTAGCAATGCAAGAAATTGAGTTTCAAAAACCAGTAATTCTAATACGCCAAAAATGTCAAAGTCAAAAGTATCAAATACTCTCATGTCAAAAATGTTCCATATGTATTTATACAAGCATTATCTTTTCCTGTAACAATAATAATGTAAAAACTGGGACACTGGAACATCAAATTTTTGGCAGAGCAGATAGTACAAATATTGAAACTAGTCTTTCTGGAATGTCCTGCACTACTTGTTAAAAGTGGCTAAATACTTACACCAATAACTTCGTAATAAAGAATTATTCAGCAGCTTTTTATGACTTTTAGGCTCTTACTGGAACAGTCAGCATTACATCTCTCTTCATCTCTAGACATAACTTCTACTCCATCAGAGACCTCATTACAAGGTCTGTATTGTGCGTAGTGGATCAGGTTGTAGCAGCCATAAGGGAGAATTCTGTCGGGCAATCAAGGTAAGTATACTTTGACTGTTTACCGCTATATACACTGCTAGATACACTGTGATTGATGCACAAAGCTATTGTGTAACAGTTGCCTGTACTTCCACTTCACTAGCAACTCATTTCTTTGGGAACGGCGCATATTAGGTCGGTAAAACGTGCATACAACGCATGCACAATGTACCTACAAGGCACTTGCAACGCGCAAACATTGTGGATACATTGTTTGCGTTGGATCATAAATTTTAAATCTAAAGCTACCTCTCTCTAAATCTGCTTCGGGTCATTGCAGAATGTCGTACCAGCAGTCAGCGCAATGCAACGCTCTGCCTGATGAACTGCGTAGGGTTGTGAGTGGGCCCACTTTTAGACATGCCCTCAAGCTGTACCTGTTGAGCGGTGACTAAATAGTTTTTGGCTGCTCACTGTTAACTTGTAGCCCAGCGCCTTGACTAGCAACGCTACTGCGCAGTTTAGGCCTCATCATTATTTCTTTTGTTGTTTTTTTCTGTTTTCATAACTTTTGATGAAATAAAACAAACAAAAAACGCGCATAAACCATTATCACAATGCACATACAGCAGTCAATAGAAGATAAATTGAATAACTTGTGTAATGTTTTAGACCCGCTTTATTAACAGACTACAAATATAAATAGATAATTGATTAATAATATAATATTATTACTACTATTATTATTAAACATTATTATTAATAATGCTAATGTGTTAACAGTGTCACTTTGTGTCGTGTGCGCTGTTAGTTACTCGTGTCGGCGTTGTATCCACAATGTTTGTGCATTGCAAGTGCTTTGTATGTCAGTTGCGCATGCGTTGTATGCACGTTGTACCGACCTAAGATGCACAGTTACCATTTATTTTAGTACCAGCAGTTGTTTTGGTTGAAGGCTGGAAAACAGAAATTTCCCTCTGAGGAAAGATTTTAAATACTGCACTTCTAATCTATTCGCTAACTGGCCAAAGACCACAGCTTTTATGCATGCTTGGCCAAGTTAACTAGAACCTATTAATTAAGAAACTGCAACTACCCTTCAGATAAACAAACATAGTAACCAAATTTTTAAGTATTGTTTGAGTCAATATGTAAATTGTTCGGTTTTTTTCTTTCTCTATGTCGATGTTGCCAGACACATTTGTAACAAAAAGCTGTTCTTAAAGAGTTTTTGCTTTGTCTTTCATGTCAACATCTGCAAAGAGCTTTTAACAAAGAGTTATTCACAAGCTCTTTTACATTAGGTTTAGTTCGGGTATAGAGCTTTCTATTCATTGAATAACACAAGTTTCTTTGTGATATTGATCCAGCTTCTCATTCACAAAAGTAGATAAATAAATTGTGTTGCTACAAGCAACTCGTAGCCTAAGAAATAGGGTAGCTTTGTGAGACGAATCAAGCTTTTAGGCAGAAATCTCCTTGTTACAAAGTATTAGTAATGTATTAACTGTTGTTTCCTATCATGTCTACTAACTTTGACCTCAGAGTATTGGTGCCTCCTAGCATTGTATTTGCCTCTGAATTTGTAATCCTTAGCAGTACAGGACAAAAATTAAAAATCTATAATTCCTCACTCATATCTTATATCAATATCATGTACTCCTAAAATAATAAAATGGCTTATAATATTTAAACACTTTTTTGGTCTATAAAACCTATACTAATTTTTTAAATGAAGGTTGTGGAGTTGGAATGCAAATAATGGCATATTCATATAAGTTTTATACGTGCTGAATGCCGTTAGCACCGTGCGAGTACAACATATCAATGAATAGCAGAAATCGCACTCAGAAACTACTGAAAAAATATTTATCTCAAATCAAGCTTTGCAGCTTTTGTTATTCTTTTCAGTTTTGTGTCTAGAAAAAGACCAAATCATTCAATGATCAATCTTTCAGGCATATAGGAAACAGTTTTAAATGTGATTGACTTTGATTATTTCCTTGCACTTGTTTGTACTAATATTTATTTATTAAATACAATTGTTCAAGTTTCCCATTTATATGATACTTTTGTAACTTTTGCCAAAAAATACTGACGCCGTGTTGCACATAAATTTTCTATAATTATGGAACTTCAAACACAAAACTTGACAATGTTAAACGCAATAAAACATAGAAAAATACGTAAAAACATCCGATCTAGATGTTTTAAATGCTGACAGCTTAACCTTTTTTACTTGCCAATTTTTTATCTTCCACATTTGTCGTAGCTGGTAATTTGTTGAAAAGTCAATAATCGACTATCAGTTTAAATTAAGTTTTCTACATATACTTTAAATGGGAAGTTGAAAACCTTTCTCTTGAATGCTATTCCAACTAGGAAGTGGCTTTTCTAAATGGGAATTTTTTGTACAATTGAGCTTAAAGTACATATTTTTGGTGTGAATGATTGGGTAAAATTGGTAAGCAGGTAATGGCTGTTTTTATATATGAAACAATTTCTATAAATTGATGTTGTGAGAAAAGGCATAGACACAGATATTATGTATTCACACTTGCAGCCCGATCAGTAGGCTTATTGATGTTTGATGATAAGCCTGCAATTTTCTATAATAGTAAAAAGGTTTTATACTACCTCAACTGTGTAACGATAGTTAAGGCTACATAAATTTGCAGGCCTTTCAGTTTACTAGCGTAATACTGTTTGTATAATTTGTTTGCCTTCCTGCAGAAAATAAACTCAACATCAAACTAATTGAATGGTCAAAATGTAGAGCTTTTTAAAGCTATCTGAAAATTAGTTTATGATGTCAACCAAGTTTGGCTGCAGATAGGTTTTAATTTGTAGCCAATTTTGAAGGTAGTGTTTTGGCAACCATAAAAATATATTAAATATTCAAATATTCAACTTCTGTATTTAAATGGAATTTTTAACTTATCTGACATTTTGCATGCTAAAAGCATTACAGTTTTAGCTTCACTAGAAAAAGGTCTATGTTAACTATGTGAAGAACAACAGGATAGCCAAGGTTATAATGTTAAATATATAACTAGAACTTTAAATATATAGTTTAAATAATTAATATATAAGTGTATATGTTATATATATATTTTTATATACATATATATATTTATGTATATATATATATATTTATATATATATATGTATATATATTAGTATACCATTACGTACGTACATATATATATGTTTATGTAAAGGTATCTGTAAATTTATATATGTTTATATAATTATTTGAGTTATTAAGGATGAAAAACATTAGTTATATTTTACCTATATTAATCAATCAGCATAAATATTAATGGTTTGAACTAATCAGCTAAAAAAAGTTGCCGGACGGTGAGGGTAGTTTTTAGTTGAGCCGAAACTTTTTAAATCTGTTGATAATTTGCAAAAAAAGTTTTTTTTCTGTGAATAAAACTTTAATAACGATGTTAGTCTTTCAATTCAAAATTTAAAACCATTTTGGCAATATATAACTCAATTGCATGATTAAAAGGGCTTGTACGTATATAAAATTTTTTACCTGTATTTTATATCACTCAGTTCTAATGTTTCATTTCATTGCTTAACTCTTTCACTACTGGGCTAAAATCGCTAGTCTGACCAAATTAATTTAAATAGTTTTTTGGAAAACTGATATACCGCTAGTATTTATACAATATTTCAAGAATAAATGCAGATATTGTCTTACTGTTAAATTCATCTTATTCCGAACAAAGTTTGCTACAATGTAAATAAAAAATTGTTTAGTGAATCTAAATCTCGTGAATTTTCCGGTACTCTCTTTGCATTGAACGCACATGTCGCATCTCTTACTATTATGATGACAACGATCTGGTTTGCTAGTTTTGAAAAATAGTTAGACATGAAATTGCTTAGCGGAAACATTTTTGATTAGTTGCATGTAATTGAAAACAAGGTTGTTTTGTTGGGGACAAAGTTTGATTGGTCTAACTATTGCGTAGAATTCGCAATGAAAAGAAAAGTGGAACCAGTTTGATAAACCGATACATCGGTTTACGGTTTGTACCTCTATAACTGCATTAGTTGATACATCGACTTACGGTAGCGAAAAAGTTAAACTTAAGTACATGTAAGCTGGTTGCATTTTCCTGAGTAAAACTTAGTAAGACACAGACTGATGTACAACTGATCTCATGTATTATAACAAAATTTGAAAAATAGGCAATTCAAAGGTAGATTTATAACACTATATTGAGCGATACTGGGCGGCAACTTTTATTAGCAATGGCATAGATGCACTTTGTTCTCTCACTCACTGAGTACCGTGTCTGCTTGATTACCTTTAAGTTAGTAATAAGTAGACATGGTGAGTGACCACAAAGTGAAGATAGTCACTAAACCATTGGTGTTGTTACGATCCCCTTGCTATAAACTCCAATGGTCCTTATGTGACTGAAACCACTGGTTTACCAATACCATCTCCTATAGGACGTAATGACATATAAGAAGTCATTACCCTCACCATTAACCATTGCTGCTCTTTCAAGTGTAACTATTTTCTCCAAGAAAAAGTGTTAAGAATATCTTTTGACACAATTTCTTTATGGTAGAAGCAGAGCATTAGCTGTCAAAAAACAAAATATTTGCTTTTCTAAAACAAGCCCAGCTCTTGAATGCTAGTGTAAACGATAAACAAAATTTTCTCCAATGACAAAGCTGAAGTTGTTTGTGTAAAACAGGATCATCAGTTAAAACCAGATATTTAACTTTGATAAGCAAATTATCTAAAGAAACAAACAAAAAATACATAATTGTCACTTTGCTAGGCAATGTTTCAATTTTGCTAAACATAGAAATCTTTGTTCACATAAAATTTCTAGAAAAACAGCTAAGTGATTATTAGTTGTGGGTATAAAAATATTTTGAAACAAAACATAGTTTAATTTTTTATAACTATTCATATGACAGTTTGAAACATCAATATATGTATAGTAAAGGTAGAAAAATGTTGTTACTGCTACTTCTCAAAAGCAAATTTGGCTAAAACACAAAGCAAAAAGTTTCATGCTTATTTTCTAAAAATAGTTAAATGTGAACATTCAAAATGAATGCATACAAAATTTAACTACACAGGTTCAAGTAGGACATGAAAAAATATATCATTCTTTTTTAATTAAGTCCCTCGTTAATAGTGCAAGAAATGGTGTAACTGAATATGGTGCTTTTCATAATACTTTAATGATGTCCCAATGCTGAAAAGTAGAGGCTCATATAGCCCATGCAGTGCAAAAATAACTTTGCTGACAACATCTAATAGAAAGGGAGAACGATTGGCTCAAACAGTACAAACTAAGTCAAAGGCCGAGTGCTGTCAGATATGTGTGTGTCAGATATGTTAATATCTGACCCACACATATCTTACAGCACTCGGCCTTTGACTTAGTTTGTACTGTTTGAGCCAATTGTTCTCCCAATCGTTCTCCCTGGGTCAGAAATGTTAATATCTGACCCACCTGTGCAAATTCACTGCCAACTTCAACACCATAAACATAATGACTTAAGACTAAGTGCTCATAGTGTTCAGAGTCAGAGGCTTCCCCATTGACAGGGAATTGTTGAGAATTTATAGTTATGAGTTGTCATTCCATCTTCAAGCTATGCGGTTAAGAGTTATCCTTCCATACTTTGGTTTTTATATGTTTACTTTTTTACAAAATACTAAATATTCTTATACTTAAATTACTGTAATAACCACAATTCAGGCTCATAAAAATAAAAACTAGAAAATAGTTGTATTATTTACTAAATATTTGACGTAGTCTAAAGCTGGTGACAGTTCAAATGCAAAATCATTAAAGATATAGAATGTGTTAAAAATTGTTTATATAGAAAAAATGTTGTTAAAACATTATAAAAATAAAATTTACTAAAACCTGTTTGCACAAAATAGAAATTTGTTAGTAAAAATGATGCGCACAATCAGTATGAGCAAATAATAAAAGTGAAACATTATAAAATAATTTTCACTGAAGACTGTTTATACAAAAATAAGAATTTGCTAGTAAAAACACTGGGCACAACCAGCATGAGCAAGTAATAAATGTGAGTTATTATAAATATGACCTAATAATTCTGTACAACCTCAGATCAATTAGAGTTCTTTGTTAGTAAAAAGACTGTTCACAATCAGCAAGAGCAAGTAATAAAAGTGAAACATTATAAATATGGTATATAAATTGCGTACAACCTCAAATTTATTGAGCTGTTTCACCATTTGGAGCTAATTGGAACTGCAGTAATTCCAATCACTTACTTATGCAATCACAAAGTATGGTATGCAAAGCCGTTGGGTATGTGCTCTCATATAGCGACTTATATCAGCAAGCTATCCATTCACTCTCTGTGGCCTATTGGGTGAAGCATCAAACAACTGGTAGGATGTAAAATCAAATCTTCTTTGGTACAGATTTTTCCAGAATAAATAATTTGTACCGAAGAAGATATAAATACATATGTCTATGTACATTCATCCCGCAAAGTTCGTTGTCTGTTTTCTGTCGTCGGATTTTCGGTATATCTCGCTATAGCTATTGAAATCTTGGATGTAAAATTCCCGGTACTAATATATTTAAACTCACTTGTTTTTGTAAGATTTTTCCACTAAAAGCTCTACCATTGAGCTACGGAAGGCATATTAATCAAATATTGTAAAGGTTTTGTGCCACCCTTACTCACTCCACCAGTATAAGACTCGGTGCATAAGTTTATACATGTATTTCTGCTTTGTTCATAAGAGTGCATAAATAATCAAGTACATGAAATGAACAGGCCAAAAACCGTTCTGCTCTTTACTACAAAAGTTCAGGTTTATATAGCGGTTAGGCTTTGCCTATCATTCTACTTGGCTGGTCTTGACTTGGCTCGGCCCGGCTCAAACCTGCTCGGCTTTGGCTCGGTTTGGCTTGGCGGGGCTGCAGCTAGACGCCATCCACCACGACACATTATCATTTACTGTATAACGTATGTACACACTAAATAATGCATTGTTTGAAAATCTATGAAATACCAAGCTTTTTTGGATTTCCGCAAATTTATATTTCTGGCTTTTCGTAAGTTTCAATTGCTAAATTGCGGTGGAGGTCAATACTTTTTATGCAGAAAACTGTATTATCTTGAGTATAAATAGCCTCTACATTCTCTCATTGCTCGTTCAGACAAAAACACTCCTATATACAATTTTTCCCTTTGTACCAGTGTCAAGAGGTACCAGTATCATCTTATTCCAAGTTTTGATGGATAGCTGCTGGTGGAACAGTAACTTTTTATATACACATGCAATTCTATGCGAGAATTGATATAACTTATTTAGGTGTTTTATTTGTTTCCTCAGTTTGTAATAATTGTATACCAATTCATCTTGTATTATAATTGTAGTAAACAAACTTTATTTAGTTATTGCTTGCTAAATATTTCACATTTACATTTAAACAATCGGATAGTGTTTTTTTCAACTTATTTGATCTGCAAAATCATTCTTCTTGTGATGTTAAGTATGAATACTACAATTTTCAAATGTTTGACAACATTTGAAAATCTTTTCAGTGGTTTTTATTTTTTCCCTTATTTTATTTCAAATACACAAAAGCTTTTTCTCATGATATGTTAGATGTGTGGGTGTATGGGTGTGCACGTGTGTGCGTGTGCACGGGTGCGTGCGTGTGTGTGTACAGTTGCACGTATGCAAGGGTGCGAGTGTGCATGGGTGCGAGGGCAAGCGTGTCGATGGTTTTGCAAGCACGCTGGTGTGCTTGAGGGCGTGCACGCCTGCGTCTTTTCAAATTTTTTTTGTATGATAATGAGCAAGTTTGTGTATTTTTAAAATGAAAGTGACAATGCTTGGTAATTTTATCGTTTGAGGTTCCAAATTGTTCGTTGTTCAATTAGGCAGGTAAAGGTGCTGTGTAAATTTAGGTTATAGCAATTGGATGTCAATTTCCCATTTATGTTTATGTCTATTTTCAGATCAGATTGGTCGGTTTGTAGAAGTTGTTTCCTCATGATATTTGAAGCTTTAATCCTTGGTTAAACAACTCCCTTATCCGCGTACTGTCATAGCTGTGGATGATTGGTAGTCTTTTTTATCAATGTGAATGTAATTGAATTGTGTATGGGAATAAGTAGCATTATTTTAAGAAGAAAAATGACACTGAGACGATGAAATATAATTTGGTGCCTGAGATTTAAATAATTTAATTTGACAGAACTAAAATTGCAAAAGTGATTTGTTGGAACTGAAATATCGGCTTCGTTGAATGCTCCTTTTTGAGTTTATATACATGGTGAATATATACATGGTATATATATATATAATCTACTATATAAACGGCAATCATTGTCTGTCTGTCTGTCTATCTATCTGTGTATCTCTCTGTCCGCTTTATAGAGTACCGTACTCTTCGGACTATTAGCCGCTACTTTTATACAAGGGCGTGTCTATTCTGTGGTTTTTTTTTCACCGCTAGGGCGCATTAACGGGAATCTCCGGTTAATACACGCCTCTATTATAATACGTAACCTGCTATTCATCGTAGGGATGGACAATAAATACTGATATGCTAATAGTATGAGTTGTCTTCTCGATATATTGAGTCACCGATAACTCCCACATATGAGCAGTATAAATAAATTATATGGCGGTCTTTTTTTTCGATTCGATCGTTAGTTAGTTAGTAATCTTTTATTTTGCTGATAACAAAATAACAAAAAGCCTCTATTTGCAGGCATATTATCCAATAAAACGGAAACTGTAGAAGAATCCTGAATGCAAGATAGTAGTGAACAATTCATATTTAGTTTGAGATTATTTGTGTAAAAGTTAAAAGAAAATTTACCTGAGAGGATGACTTCAAATAAGTAATGCGGGATAGCTTATACAAAGATAAATTGATTGATATGTACTATATACAAGGGTTCAGGGCTGAATAATAGATCCTCTATGAGTATTGATTGTGGCAAGATTGTAACAGAATCGATCGTACGAAGCAAACTTAATTAATATGAGTAAGTAGTAAAATTAAATTAGTAGTAAATATTAGTAGTGAATTAAATAAAATTTACTACTCTTTAAATAAAATAATGAGTAGTAAATTACATCTAATTAATATTTACTGCCAACGTGTACCGGAAAGGTCATGTGAACATTTGTTTCTTTCAACCACTAGAAAAACGCTGTTCTCTATCTACTATATAAACGGCAATCGTTGTCTATCTGATTGATTGTCCGCCTTATAGAGCGGTCTTTCCTTTTATCGTCGTACAAATTTCGGTCGTACGAAGCAAACTGAATTAGGTAATATGTGTAGTAACGGTAAATAAATTATAGAGCGGTCTTTCTTTTTCCATCCGGTCGAACGAAGCCAACCAAAATAATATGAGTACTAATTATCAAAATATCGTAATTTCGCAATATGGACTATTAGCCGCTACTTTTCTCTGACGATTTGAACCAAGCGGCTTATATAAAGGTGTGGCGATTCTGTTGTTTTTCTTTCACTGCTCGAGCGCATTAACCGAAATCCCCGGTTAGCACGCTTTTTAAATGGCAAAATTTCTGCCGTGTTTAAAAGCACCTTTCCTGAGTTCTGCAGCTTATACAAATGTGTCTATACAGCTATACAAATGTACTATTCATTAAATAAAATAAATTAACGAGTAGTTATTTACATGCAATTAATATTTACTGCCAACGTGTACCGAGAAGGTCACGTAAACGTTTGTTTCTTGGAGCCACTGGAAAAACGCATTTCTCACCTACTAAATTTCCACATCGAAAAGGTAAGTGTTTCTTATACGATGTTGTATTGTCTATGAATTGCCACATCTCCACTACTTAATAACGTTGGATTTGCCGCTGTTCATGATAGTGGGTCATGTTCATTTCCTTCAGCGGCCGAGTTACTAATTTTTTTCCAGCTACGAGTAGGCCTACTGTAACTTACTATTACAGAACTTTCACGAGTACTCCGATCGTTGTGATACGCTATTGTGAAAAGAAAGAGAGCAGCTGCTATCAACTTACTGTCACCCTGCATCAGCCATGACCAACTATATACGTATATATATACATGGCTTACATGGCTTACATGGCTTACATGGCTTACATGGCTTACATGGCTTACATGGCTTACATGGCTTACATGGCTTACATGGCTTACATGGCTTACATGGCTTACATGGCTTACATGGCTTACATGGCTTACATGGCTTACATGGCTTACATGGCTTACATGGCTTACATGGCTTACATGGCTTACATGGCTTACATGGCTTACATGGCTTACATGGCTTACATGGCTTACATGGCTTACATGGCTTACATGGCTTACATGGCTTACATGGCTTACATGGCTTACATGGCTTACATGGCTTACATGGCTTACATGGCTTACATGGCTTACATGGCTTACATGGCTTACATGGCTTACATGGCTTACATGGCTTACATGGCTTACATGGCTTACATGGCTTACATGGCTTACATGGCTTACATGGCTTACATGGCTTACATGGCTTACATGGCTTACATGGCTTACATGGCTTACATGGCTTACATGGCTTACATGGCTTACATGGCTTACATGGCTTACATGGCTTACATGGCTTACATGGCTTACATGGCTTACATGGCTTACATGGCTTACATGGCTTACATGGCTTACATGGCTTACATGGCTTACATGGCTTACATGGCTTACATGGCTTACATGGCTTACATGGCTTACATGGCTTACATGGCTTACATGGCTTACATGGCTTACATGGCTTACATGGCTTACATGGCTTACATGGCTTACATGGCTTACATGGCTTACATGGCTTACATGGCTTACATGGCTTACATGGCTTACATGGCTTACATGGCTTACATGGCTTACATGGCTTACATGGCTTACATGGCTTACATGGCTTACATGGCTTACATGGCTTACATGGCTTACATGGCTTACATGGCTTACATGGCTTACATGGCTTACATGGCTTACATGGCTTACATGGCTTACATGGCTTACATGGCTTACATGGCTTACATGGCTTACATGGCTTACATGGCTTACATGGCTTACATGGCTTACATGGCTTACATGGCTTACATGGCTTACATGGCTTACATGGCTTACATGGCTTACATGGCTTACATGGCTTACATGGCTTACATGGCTTACATGGCTTACATGGCTTACATGGCTTACATGGCTTACATGGCTTACATGGCTTACATGGCTTACATGGCTTACATGGCTTACATGGCTTACATGGCTTACATGGCTTACATGGCTTACATGGCTTACATGGCTTACATGGCTTACATGGCTTACATGGCTTACATGGCTTACATGGCTTACATGGCTTACATGGCTTACATGGCTTACATGGCTTACATGGCTTACATGGCTTACATGGCTTACATGGCTTACATGGCTTACATGGCTTACATGGCTTACATGGCTTACATGGCTTACATGGCTTACATGGCTTACATGGCTTACATGGCTTACATGGCTTACATGGCTTACATGGCTTACATGGCTTACATGGCTTACATGGCTTACATGGCTTACATGGCTTACATGGCTTACATGGCTTACATGGCTTACATGGCTTACATGGCTTACATGGCTTACATGGCTTACATGGCTTACATGGCTTACATGGCTTACATTAAGCGTTTGATTTTTTATTTTCTGTTATCTATTTACTCCCCCTCTGTTTCGTCTCTATTTGTTTCTATTTATTGTTTCCTCATTTCATTTTCTTTATCAAAAACCATTTAGTTTCATAAAATGATGCTAACGTTTTTAACAACTTTGAGATTGGTTCTTATGTTCTTTAAAAGATTGTAACTGTTTTACTGCATACCTGTATATTAATGGTATATATCTTCACTAATTTCTTTTATTCTGAAAGTTAACACATGCCGACGATGTGGAGCCCTAGCTAATTGTTTCTGTATTCATAAGTTATAATAAAGGCTATTCAGTGTTTTATGACGGCATTTACTGGGTTAGTTTCATCAAAGGGAAAATTCTTCATAAACTACACATGCATGCTAAACGAATTACCACTCTTCTTACTGTAGTGTGCTGTGAGCTGAATATTTCTTTTACATTTTTATAAAGGATGATGAAGAAGTCTATATGAAACAAAATTTACATAATTTTCCATGATTTCTTTTTTTAAGCGGGTTTATGCATACGCATAGTAAATATTTCAAGCTGTCTAAAATTTGGTAAAGTAGTTTTTAATTTTTTTATAAATATGCTGATAGTGCCAATTAATGCTGCTGAAATTAGCTTGAGCATTAAATTAACTCAATAATGCTTGAGCATTAAATTAACTCAATAATAGAGAGGAACCTACTTGTGTTTCACAGTAATTAATTATTGAAATTATATACCTGCTGGTAGACTGTAGCTTCGATTAAAGCGCTACATACAAAGATTCAAATTTAAATTTATCCAAGTTTTCTAATAAAATCAAAGAAGATTACTATAAATTTAATAAACAACTTCTCCATAAAATTAAAAAAGCTTCATGATTAAACCAAGCTGGCTGGAAAAAATATAGCAGTTGACAGTTCAATAACTGGTACAGCAGAAAACACTGAGCTCTCTAATACTTTCAATGATCTTCTCAATATTGCTAGCTCAGCAAAAAATGTTGCACATATTTTATCCTTTCTTTCCCTCTTAGGCAAAGTACGTATTATCAGCAATGTCTATCAGAGGAATAGAGTGTTTGGCTCATAGGGTTTAGACTGAGACACAAGCTGGATGTCCAATTGCATCTAGCTGAACTTTGCAAACTCACAAGTAACTAATTCAGTCAAACATAGATAACTCGCCATCAGATGGCTCAAACGCATGGTTCACTCAAACGGTTTTTTTGGTCCTATCCCATGTAATGATAAATGGTTTTAGATAACTCGACCTCAACTTGGTTAACCCGAACAAGTTTTTGCCAACGGCTACCGAAACTATTGTTATCGCTTTAGAAAATCGCTTTATTCCAAGCCATAAAGGTGAATGTCAACTTTTCGTGGCTCATAGGTGTCGTTATTACCATCATCGGTAAAATATTTTTGTCAACGACTTTTCTGAAGGTTTGGTGAAATTTGCTTTTTACCGAACATCCTCTTAGCAATGGCCTTTTGGAAGCAAGAAAAAATGAGTTAACCATTGCAAAAACCTCATGAAAAATTGGCAAAATTGATCTTGGTTAAAACACTCAAAAGAAAAACATGTTTTTCTTATGAGAATTTTAACAGCAATCAATTTTTGCCAATTTTAATCTAAAAAGTTTTTGGCAATAACGTCACTTCAAACAACAAATCAATATCAAGTGATAGAAAAATCTCTATAATTTTTGATGAAAAAATTTTTAGCTTTACATTAGAAGCAATTAAGTTAAAACAAACCATTTATGCTTTTGATTTATACCATAGTTTGTATATGTACATGTATCTACTAATAAATACATAGACTTGAGACAATGCTCTGATAACTTGAACGCTCTGATTTCTCGAACACTTTCGCTCGGTCCCGTGAAGTTTGAGATATTCATGTTTGACTGTATGTATATATATGCATATTTTCATAACATTTGTAGTTATAAGTTGTCATCTCATGTTTATAGCCTACAGCCACGGGTTATCTTAGCACAACTTGGTTTTCTACAGCTAACTTATTTTCCGTATATATGTACATCTATATATACAAATATATTATGCTAATCCATGGTTTAAGCTCCTAAAAAGAAACCATATCAATTTTTCTTTTCATTATAAACATTTGCTGTAGTCCAGTTTTTCTGGCTGCTGATATGTAAGAATATTGAGTATAGAAATAAGATACCATGAAAACTTCTTATAAAATAAAGAATTGATGAGTACAGTATTAGTGCACAATCAGCGCGAAAAATAATGATAAACTATAATAAATATAGTCAGTTAATTCGGTACAATTTCAGAGTATGGTGAAAATTTACCAACACTTTAAAAAAGGAATTTATGAGTTCGGTATTTGTGTACAATCGGCGCAAGCAATAAAAATAAAATATAATAAATAAATGTCAGTTAATTCTGCACATTCTCAGAGTTTGATGAAAATTCATTAAACTTGAGCAGCTTTGGTTATTTATGCGTAGATGCTGGTATTTGCAGTAATTGGCCCTTTTAGTTTCACACCTGTCCTCCTACCTCCTGTATCGGGTGTACTGTAATGGACAAAAGTTTCTAGTCAACCTTGGTTAAGTGCATCTAAAACCTTTAAAAACAGTATTTGCTCAACAATTATGCATATATGGCAATGCTAGGTGTTTGATATGGTAAATGGTAAAGCATTGGAAATGCAAAAACTAAGTTACAGGTAATAATACCATCAGCAACTTAAAAGGTAAGAAAATATTCAAGCTAAAAATTGTTTATTTGTACACTCTGTAGTAGCAAAAAATTAGAATTGGGAGGCAGATCCAGTCTTTGTACCATATATAACTGATTAAAGTCATTAGTATTTTGGTATTTAGAGATATATTTTTAGTATTCAAGGCGGACGCTACTTTATTTTTAGAAAACTTAACACAATTCTTACCTGGCTGACCATTAAGAAGAATAAAGAATCTCTGGAGAAAATTCACAGGAGCAACTACAGAAGAACAAAATATAAGCAGTGAAAATTGGTAAAAGTATTGTTAAAATTGAAATTAGTTGAATATTAAGTTAAAAAAAGTTTGCTTAAATACTTTTTTTTAATGTGAAAAGTTGGGTTTCTAGGATCAATTTTGAACAAATGTTTTTTAGTTAAAGCAAACAAAATTGAATAATATAGGTATATCGCTTTGATACTCACCTAGAGCATTTTTTAGTCTCTGCTGAATGTTCGGAGCTGCGAAGATTACCGCTGCCGCTAGCATAAGCACTCCGGCAATAAGTAGTGTGGTGACTAGCATAAGCATTCCAACAGTGATTAGTAATGCTACTAGCATAAGAACTCCCACAGTAATATAACTTAAAGCTGTGATGTCTGAGAAGCTAGGATGTTCAGGCACCACATATTGAGTAACTTTGACCAGTTTCATATGAAGAAAGACACTATTTGCTTTCTTTATGAATCTTTCAGCCTCACGGTTTGAAGCGAAGTAACCTAAAACATTTGCTTAACTTTACATTGATTTTTTGAAACATTGCAAAGCCGAGTTAGAACTCTGCTATAAAAATTCATGTTTTGAAATTAACTTAATGATGCTCAAATTGTTTTCAATGACTAAAATATTTTATGCTTTGTTAAATTATTTGGGAAACCAAGCCAAATTCTCTCACCAAAATAATTTTCAATTTTGATTCTTTTTTAAATATTTGAATAAAATTGTTGAACATCCAAATTACGAGAAAAAAACCTTTTGTGAAATAGTTCAACAAATAATTTTTAAAGTAAATAAAGTCATTTCTCTCATTTTGTATCATATTGACAATTGTGTTAGTGATCTGAGAAAATGACGTTTCAATCACTGCAATAAATTTAAATTTAGGTGGCTAGCTTTTATCGAATATTTTTTAGCCACATCAGATTGTTACTGTTTGCAACCAAAGACACTGACAAATTTCAATTTGAAATCAAAAAATAATTTATGATATAAGCAAAAGTTGAGTAAATCATTATGACTGATACAATCCAGATAATTATTTCAAAAACTGTGTCAATGTTATTTTGTTTACTTAGTTTGACAAAATAATGTATCAGCAAACACAGACTTGTTAGTGAGATCATTATACCATCTTCAGTGTTTGGTTTTCCCATTGAGTTTTGTGCACCACAAAATACACATACTAATTTTTATCTGTATAACTAAATTTCAAAAATTTCAATGAATATTTTTTGTTGGTTTTTGAATGGTCTGGTTTTTCAGTTGCCAAATGAATGGTTTTTTGTCATAATTTTCTTGAAACACTACGAAAAAGACAAAGGAGTTTATTAGATAAGTTAAAATTATATCAGCACACTCCACCTTCGCAATGATAATTGTTGAGAGTATGATAGGGCTAACAATACTAATATTGGCTTTTGACAGTTATTATACCCATTTAAAAAAAAACTTGTTTAGAATAACATTGAGCGTATTATTATAGAGCTTGCATAGATATGCAGTATCTGCCTTGCATAAACTATTTTATTAAGCGAGAAAACTACATGACACTACCAGTGGACATCATCAAGAATTCACAAAAATAATGTCACTGACAAACCTGAACAGAAAGTGTACCCTGTTATCCCTTCCATAGACGTTCCTATTACTCTGTAACATGTTTTGTGGCAAAGTTGATGTTGGCAATTTTGGTTCCAAAGGTGATACATTTCCTTAGTATCATCATTTGTCTGATAGTCTTGCAAAGTAGAGTTGAATAGCTGGTTTTTGAGCTTCCAGACATCTTCTACTTTTTTAAATGTCAAGATAAAGGTCACCAGCATCAGAAGGCATGCCGCATGTCTATCAGAGATTAAATGTAATATTTGTACCAGAAACATTAAAATGGAAAAACCATACAATGTAACAGAAGCTCATCATATTGTTAGATTTGTTTGAATTCAAAACTGTTTGAAAATATTTTTAAATCATTTTATAGCAACAAAATACATACATATTTTCCATAAGCTTAATTTCCTTAAAGCATTATTGATACAATATATGATATTGTTGAAAATTCCAGATTTCCAATTTTTGAAATGTCAAATCCTATCATTTTCGAATTTACTAGGTTTGAACATAGATGAAAGCCTATTTATTTACTAAATGTTACCTAGATAAATTGGCTCCTTGCTACTTTGAATATGGAACATCTTATGTTGAATGGTCTAATATTGTCCATATTCAGTTTTTCTATGATTTCAGGCCAATCTGGTCACCATTTGCAATTGTAAGTTTAATGAAACACACAAAAAATACAATTGCAGATAACTAAATTTTAGTCAAACTACACCAAATAATGACCAATTTTCATTGATAATTAATTCTGGATTGATCCAAATTATCTTTAAGAAGATTCTTAGTTAAAATATATTTAGAAGGTTTGCTGTAAATGTTGATAAGCTTTTAAAAGTTTAGAATGCAGTGACTCAACATACTGAAACCATTTATCATATTGCAGAAATAGTTAACGGTTGGTACTATGCATTTTAATATTTTTAAAAAAATCATACTTATATGAGCTAGCAAGTCGGCCTTAAAACCTGAGATCATTAGGTATCAGAGTTGTAATTCATTTCATAAAGTTGCAATAAAAATGGTTCGAAGGACAAATATTTCGGAACAAAACTTCATTTCATGTGTTGTCTGATTTTCAAATTTTACACATGCATATATTTATGCTCACTTCTCTCTTCCTCTTGCATTTTTAATCCTACCCCAGCCCAAATAATATTTCCTGTTAATTTTCTACAACTATTTTCTTAAGCAACGATTGCTCAGAGCGGCTTTTCACTTTACCTCTCGTTGTATTGCCATGCGTTTTCCCTGAGGCAAAGCTTTGACAGTGCAACAATAGCTTACACCGATGAGCAATTTCACTAACTAGACATTGCTACTGTGAAAGCCAAGTGCTTAAGCTGCTCCTTTATTGATTCTTTATTGGAATGGCCCGATACAAATGCTAGCAATTGCTAACTAAGTATTTATAAGCGCTAGTAGTTGAAGGAACAAAAGTATCATTGTTTGACCGCTTGTTTTGCAGAGCCAAATACTATGGGAAAACTTAAAGACTATTTTCAAAATCTCCTAGCAACTGTAACCGTGGCTGCAGACACTGGGCTCTACAAGTAAAAAGCATTGCTGTTAAAGCTAACTTTTAGCTGAACACACTAGTTACACGTTGCTCGTCACGAAAAATGAAAAGAGAGTAAAGCTTACATAATTCGGTAAGTTAGAGTGTTTTAGCTTGTAGCTAGCTTCCACTAGCTTTAGTGTCAATGTAAACTTTGGTAGCCCTTTTCTACTGCAGATTGCACCTTTTGCATTTGTTTTAATAACTAGTGATGCGAGGGTTTTTAGTCTGTTCTTATTACTTGTGGCAATTACATTCAAAACCATATATTGCAAATCCATTTTGAAACATTACCTGTGATGCTAGCACAAAATCAACTATAGCCAATATTGGGCTGGCTGCATGAGTTTTTCCGTGAAAGCCCAAAAAGTTCATTTGACCTAGCTTATAAGCTAGACCATGATCTTAGTAACATACCTGTACCTAGTAACCGTGACCAAGTCACCTAACTAAAATAAAAATGGTTTTAAAAGCTGTATATCCCAAAGAATGCAACACCACCCAGAGAACCAACAAATTTTCAAAATTAAAATCAATAAGGTTTGTTTGCAGCTAAAATGCTCAGAAAAAAAAATGTTTTAAGATGATGTAACTAGTTGTTAATTTTGCCATTGTTGATATCGGCTATCACATTTACATTTCAGCGTTACGCCTTTTCACTTTGCCGGCTTTTTTTTCAGCTAAAGACACCATAATTGCACTTTTGCTTGATCTGAGAATTTTGACTGCATTAAATTTTAATTTTAATTTACTGAAACAAACTGTTCTAAAACATATTGGCATTCAAATCACCTTAACAGGAACCAAACAGCAAATGATAAACTACTACCAATACTTCCTGACAAACCTAGATAAATCTGAAGAAAAATTATGTTTTCTTAGCAGTAGCAGAATAGCAACACTCAGCAAATACTAAAACTTCTGTTCTGTAATCCCAAAAAAAAATTAAAGCCTACCTCTCAAACAGCATTGTAGCTGATGCATGTCAATTTTTTTCAGTTTTGTGGCTTATATAGTATGCTTGAAGCTCTGCATAATAGTTTTTATGAGCTCATTTTTGATTGGCTAGCCTTTAACTAGCTGTCGTCGGTTATATTAAATTGACGTATATATAGACACGAGTGTGTGGAAAATCCCAATAATTACAAAGTGCGCGATGGACGTTTGACAATGAAGTGAATGGCTCTCAAAGTTCAGCATCGAACTCTAAAATAGAATACTGAGCAATGGTGCAGATGACATTCATTTAACAATCTATCAACACTATTGCACAACAGTTAAATTTTGATGATAAAAATGCTTCATTTTAGAACCTCAGTTGTCTGCAGCAAAAACCTTCAAATGAAAGGGATTTCGTGTACTACTTTTATGTTAGCAGTTTGGAAATCAAAAAAAGGACTTGGGCAAAAGATTGTTGAGTGTAATTCATTTTGAAGTTGTCATCATGACATATAATATGAAATATGCAGTTGGCTGAAATATGCAGCATTGGTCTATTCAATGCTGCATATTTCAGCAACTATTACAAAAAAGATATTTTCTTGATCTTTTTTGTAGCTATGTACTGATTGTCAGGTTTACTAACAAAATTATTCATGGCCTAATTGTAAAGGGTCTGTACCAACACTAACACAAGTTGCTGTTCTAAAAGTTCAGCTCCAGCATTTAATTTCATTTCAATTGAGCAATTAAGTTTAGCATGACAGTGATGAAGAGCAGTTCAATCTAACAAAATGTCTAATCACTTTTTGTTCACTGATTCACAGTTATTGGCATGTTTTTTTTTAGCAAAAGAAGACTTTCAAACTTCCTCTTGCAACAACTTATCTTTAATATTTGCAATAAAATTGATTCCATTTTCAGTGGAATTTAAAAATAAATAAACTGGCGCTAAATTTGATTAGCAAAATAAACAAACTAGCAGCAAAGAAAAGATATGAAATGGAAGAAAGAGATTGAACATACAAAATTACTCATCTAAGTTACTTTGTCTGTACTGTCTCTTTTAACAAGATTCATAATTTGTATTACTAACATTGTGTTGACCCGAACGAAGTTAATATAATCATAGTATAGGCTATCTTGTATATGTTAGTTTACGTCTAATTTACGTATAATGACTACTCTATCAAAGAATAATAGATGATGTCAAATAACTTTAGCAACTGGCTAAATAAGCTTGTTAAAATGTTTCCTTCCACTCACTTAGTGCAGCTTGAGAACATCACACTATTTACCGAAATTTGAGGAAACATACCAAGATACTATAAAATATACCTGTGCGTTATTCTTTTGCTAATTTTATTAACCAACATTGAAAAGTTACGGTAGTTCTTCTCAAATTAAGAGAAGCCATGCAATTAAAGCTCAAAAGCCTGACACAAACTCAATGTACCTTATGAAAAAATCAGGAAGCATTAGTCTTTGCAGCGTACCAATGAAAGTTTGTGCACAATAACATTAACCATGTTTGTAAATAAAATGAAAATCAACTAGTGTGAAATTGCTTAAAGATTGACTTGCAACAAAATTCACATTACCATTATTTGGTATCAAAAGATTCACCATGTCTTACTCTGCTGTGTTGTTGGTGCAAATTATGTGGGAATGTGATTACATGCTCTTAATAGATCAAAAACGAAAAGTTAATCGCAGCCACAAGAGACCTCCGTAGTTTGGATTCTCTTTCCAAAACGGCTCAAATGGGACTTAATTGTACAATATGGTTTCTGTTTACAATTTCATGCGACCTCATTTCTCAAAATATTTTCAAAAATATACTTCACACACTCAATAAAAACATGTCTATTGTTCTTACGTGTCTGTTTCATTGTCATTGTAATGCTGTCTCTTTTAGCACTGGTATCTTATAACTTCCCGTAAAAATTCGTTTAATTTTTTAACCTTAGCTCGAAAGAATACATATATTGTCTGATAATCATGACGAGCCTGTTGGTCCTCTGTGATAATGGAAAAGTGCTGCAGAAATTATTTGCAAAGTATTGGGTCACATAATTAGGTTTTGACTAGACGATTAGATCAAGCCAAAACAAAACTGTACAGAAGCGAGCATCTATATTTGAAACAGGGTCTTCGGTAAAACCCAAAGTGTTTGTCATAAACTAGTGCTGCGACAAGTTCCATATTGAGTCTTTTGTTAGCCTTTCAATTCACAAGAGAACATCACATGACAAAACAATAACCAAATGTAATGACAACATCGGAGAAATAAACTGATTTTAATCTACGACGGCTTTTTGTTTTTGAGCTTTTAAGAGCTTGTAATTACATTTCCACATATTTTGCACCCACAACACAGCAAGACATGGTGAATCTTTTGATACTAAATAACTGTAATGTGAATTTTGTTGCAAGTCAACCATTACCTAAAATTAAATTAAAGAGGGTATATTCTTATAAAATGCATAAATTTATGTCAAACTCAAGAAATAAGTTATCGATTTTGTAAATGTTACAGCCTTTTTAAAAACTGTAATTTTACAGCTACTACAGCTGAAATGTGGCAGGTTAAATAACTAAGAAATACATACCAACTTTACAAAATAATTATGTTTAGCTAACTATTGAGTGCTTACCATGCAGTTGGTTTGGTTCTAAATTCTTTACTGTACCTATGTATATTGTCATCCCTGAGGCCCATGCTATTCTAAGCTATATATATCCAACATGCTCGTTAGACATTTAGCTCAGAAAAAACATCTGTGACTCTCTAATCGTATGAATGGCAAAGAATGGCGTTATACCTAAAACATATTTTTTATTTAGTTCAGGTAATTATGTCAATTAACTTTTCTGCAAGAGGTAGCATAGCTTGAAAATCTGAGAAAATAATGTGTACAATATCATTACTGTATTGTATGATATTACCTGCTATATTCTACATGCACAGAGCTGCATAGCATGGTAATAAAAGCTATATGTAAAGAGCGTCATAACATGCCATTACAACGCTTGCTTTGTACATACCTTACCCATACCAGTTTTTTTCATAGTGCTTTGCTGCTCAGAGCTACATGTCTATTACGATGGTTTATAACCACATCAGTTAGACTAGTGGCTGAAGGTAGTCCAAGCTATGTTCTTCAAATACAATCACTAGTAACTGTTTCCGCAGATCTGCAAAATAAGCTATGTTGAAACTAGCCCGGGCAGTTTTACTGGGTTAAAAACATTGTTTATACAGACATTTTATAGGTTTCAGAGCAATGCCTGCCACTTAAATTGAAATGATTCCTCACTGAAATTTGAGAAGCAAAGAAGATGGCATGGGTGTAATTTGTAAACTTGAAGACGAATAATTAGTTGAAATAAGAAAGTTAGGCTTTTACAATTTTCTAACTAATGTTTGAGCCATAAGACCTCATGATAAAGCCGCGCGGCTTGTGCTCAAAAACAGATGACTCACAAAAGAATAAATAATCCTCCAACAAGCCGCCTTCTGTATCTAGCCACCCTTACTAAACAAACTGAGGTTTTGTTGTCCTTGGCCCCTTTGGGAGCGAGAGTGTTGAGACAGGTTTCGCTATGCCCCATCCTCTTGAATAAGGATACAGGCTACATAAGTACACGTAAAAAAAAATTGTTTACTTCCAAGTTCGAACTAAAATTCCTGAACCCTTGCATCAAAAACTTACTTGCCATGTCTCAGCTAGATTTTTATTGCACTGTTAGAGGGCTTCACGTTTATGGAATGATGCCGGTCAAGCATGAAAAGGTGATAATAACTTATGACTGTGGTGAGTTAAACATATACCTCATCATCTTCATAGATAGAAGTTTTGTTTGGAATTTAAAATTATTTTAAAAAATACAAAGACACACACAATAAATTTAATGTCATTAACTCAAACTAAATGTAGATGAAAATAATATTTTTTGATAGTTTGAGTAAGATTGTGAGGTCAGCTTATCTAGTTTGCATCGCTCTGTTGTTTGGCTCAAAGAAAAATCCCATATTTAAAAAAAAAATGGAAGAAAAATATATACTGGTCATAATATGATGAAATATAAATTGAATAAATTTTTGAAAAATAATCAGGTCATTTTGCAGTTGAGAAGCAATGTCCATGTTGAAAAGACCACAATGCTTTGTCATAGATTCAATTCAAGGTTGATAATGGTGATGATGTAATTGATAATGACTGATAATTATTTTGTAATTATTTTTATTTTCAGATTCAAATGAACAGTTTGCACTGAAACTAGTGAGTTATGGTTTGAGCACCATGCTTGGGCGTGTTTCTAGGGAGCATGCACAAAAAATCACAGCACTACTAGGTATGTAGATCAATTTCCAGTTTAACAGCTGTGATTATGCTAAGTTCTAACGGGCTAACAATGAGCTAAGAGATGATGTTCACAAACTTGCATCTGATTAATGTTTCTTCATTATTGCTTTATTGTTTTATAGCTTTCTGTGTGATTCATGAGTTGACAGGTGTGCTGCCAAGTAATAGTACAAGAAATAATCCCAGAGCATTAGGAATTGAGTGTAAGCTTATCATCAAAATCCGCAACAAAAACTTAGCAATCATTAGTGCATTTAAGGCTTTACAACAGTATATTTTCTAAATCGTTTATAAAAATATTAAAATAATGATTAAAATATTTTTACATGGTATTACAAGGTAATGGTATGATAGTCTACTGAGATCTACAAAGATGAGTAATCAGTTAAGGCACATTTCAGCACAAAAGTGGGTTATGCTAACCATAACACTTCTATTAGTCACTACCATCAGAAACCAAATCTTCTGGGTTTTGACTCTCATCCGGGTCTGTCTCACTCTCTACCAGTTGCTCTGCATTTTGAATACCTGTAATAGAAATTCATGTCCATGTTAAGCTATCATGAATGTCTTAGTTAATGAAAGGTTAACTTACCATAATACTCATAAAATCACGCCTATTGCATCTATGATTATAGCTACCCACCATCATCATCTTCGCCCGAGAAGATCTCCTGTTTATATACGTATATCCTCAATCTCCTCTTTATCCTCGGCAATAACCACTGGGTCATCCGAAAGTGGTTTCTCTTTAAGACAACAGTGAAAATTTTTCTCTTACTTTGTCATTGCCAATAGTTCACAAGCAGTGAAATAGTTCTCTACTACACTCAGGTCTATTTTCCTCCATGCTTAACCTACCCACTCAGCAACTTGAAGATAGAATACCTGCATATATTATAAATAATTATTTGATGTCATTTCTCTAAAAGAACACTGCCATATTACATGCATCGATGAGGCAGTCTGTTATCTCAGCTACAACTGCTATTCCCTAAAAATAAAACCTTTTTTCCTACCACTCACCCTTTGGCGTTTGCGTGACTTCGTCAAACAATGAACTTCTGTAGGCTGATTCCGCCAATCTTTCAAAGTTCTCTTTGTGTGGCCCTTGATTGACTTGTTGAAGCTGACATCAAATGGCTGTACCAGTGGGGTTCAGCCTGCTGGGATGAGTAGTGAGTCCATATTGTTCACTTTTGTGAAAGCAGCTATCGTATGTGATGCTGCGTAGTACATCAATAGCAATGATGGTGGTGAGAGCATGGCACCAGTTCTTTTTTCATTATAAAGTCAACAAACTCTCGGAACAACGCCTCCGTCATGCTACCCCTTTTTCTTACTGTGATGTGAATACCTACAGAGTACAGATAGATACCAAATAACACAATCCATACCGGTCTTACTTATGTCACAATTTTTCATGATGAATGGATATGTCCCACCTATGCTGGGCGGGCCAACCTCTTCTGGGGGGGAGGGGGGTGGGCCATTTACTCCTAACCCTCGAGCCAGGTGTGAGTCTGAATCTACCTAGGCTATGCCTCAACCTACACCACCAGTTAGGTGAGAGCATGGCACCAGTTCTTTTTTCATTATAAAGTCAACAAACTCTCGGAACAACGCCTCCGTCATGCTACCCCTTTTTCTTACTGTGATGTGAATACCTACAGAGTACAGATAGATACCAAATAACACAATCCATACCGGTCTTACTTATGTCACAATTTTTTATGATGAATGGATATGTCCCACCTATGCTGGGCGGGCCAACCTCTTCTGGGGGGGGGAGGGGTGTGGGCCATCTACTCCTAACCCTCGAGCCAGGTGTGAGTCTGCATCTACCTAGGCTATGCCTCAACCTACACCACCAGTTATGGGTTCTTTTAATGATAGGACTAGGTTCTGCCTGGTCTTTATGTCTCAATTGCAAAAAAAGGTATAGCTCACACCACACTGCCAGAAAAGACTGCCACACACTTGATCAATACCGAGTTGAGGAGAAGGTGTGTTACTAGAATTAGGTCTCACCATTTGGCCAAGATTTTCCGGTCTTTAGTTTAGGCTTGCTCTTAAAGTTTTTGAAAATAGTCCAAGGTGGATATTTTTCTCCAGAGGCAGTGCTGGTCAGCACTACAGTAAATCTGAGCTTGTCATGCCCTGAGGTCTTTACCAGGACATCTTTTGCTCCAATTGGTGCGCAGGTAGTGTCTGATGCCATATGAAAGTACATGGGGGTCTCGTTCATATTTATGACATTGCCCAGATCTATCTCTGAGCAAACCAACATAACTAATAACACACTGCAAGGATAATATGGTTGGTGATGGTCTTAAAGCTGACGGCGCACTTCCAATGAAACATACATTAATATCATAATGATTGTGGTCCTACTTTTATGTTGCAATAGGAAATGTAACTTACTGATACAATTTTTTTCATCTTAGCTTATGCATCTAGTTTTCACCACAGTCTTTTTACTCAATACTTACTTTTCTTATTGATTGTAAAATGGCAGGTCTTAATAAAGGCAGAACAGATTACACCAGCATTCTCTTGTAACTTTTGAGCATACCCTGTCACACGTCTACTAGTCAGCTTACTTCTCCTGAGAAAATTCTGCAGCCAGCCTTTAGAAGCTTTAAAATCCCCTGCTAGTTTTTGCTCGGTAACAAGTGACTGGCCTTTATTTGTGAAGTCATCTTTGGTTACTGATAACCTGTCTAAAACAACCATATAATAATATTATTGCAACACTTTCTAGATGTCAATGTTGACCGTTGAAAAGCATATAAGAAATGTTATTTAATATATCTACCCTTTTTCTCTCTGCTCTAAAGTCCAAGTCTTGAGAGCTGACTCCGTAGTTAGATAGGCTTCTAGCAATAATGCCCCATTCTGTGATGGAAGTTTTGTTAGCTTGGCACCGTTTGTTGGTTATACCAAGTTCCTCAAAGCTGTTTTATTAGCTCTCCACCTCTGCAACATTCTCCTATATAATATCATTTTTTCTAGCCACTTCATCAAATTTAGCACCTTGGACAACCTCCTTCACTAGATTAAGCTTATAGGCTACACTGTAGGTTTTGCGTGAAGGTTTAGCACTAGTGGACATGGTTGTATCAAATTAATGAGTTCACATGGGGAGTTTTGCACTCAATTTGGGCCGTAGTTTCTGCTTCGACGTCAGCAGGCATTATCACACTTTCAACCACTTGTCTCTAACTTGTGTGTCACGAACTCATATCGAGTTAGAGCAATAAATTAATCTTTAGTCTGAAGTATTCCATAAAAATGACTTTAAAAATAAACGAGTAGGTCGCCAAAACCCCGTACATAAAAGTGTATCATGACTGCGATTCTATGGTTATAGCGGGGAACTGAGCAGAGACCACAATTATCGAGAAGCCGCCCCTAACCCCACGTTTGTTTGGAAAACTTGGCTTCAGCCGCGGTCTATGCCCTTGAACCAGAAGCCGCAACCAATGACAAGCTGGCGGCTTGAGATTGAGGACTTACGGTATTAATATTTAGTTCTTAAACATAAGGTTTTGGAAGTTTTCTACTTCGCTGAGACTGTAAGTTTGTCTCAAACTATTGACTACAATTTGTGAATCAATTGCCAATAAATATTGAACTCCGAACACTATATGTGGCAGCTCTAAAAGCTTTATCTAAGAAACTATAAAACAAGATGAAACTTTTAAAGACCTAGATAGAAGCTTAGAGTGCTGACCCTCTAACAATTTTTCTTGCTAATTTTTATTTTTCTAGTTGTTAAATTATCTGGAAAATACTGTAGTTAAAAATTTAAAAAAAACGGATTGCTATCGAATGCTAAACAATGACATGCTTTTGTCAACACTTCGATTGAGAAGCTAGAAACCTTTTTCTGATTGTCATTTTAGCTGCAGTGGGTGACCTGTCCAGATGGAAATGCTGGTTCAATTGTGCTTTGAGTATGTCTTTGTTCTGTGAATAGTTGTTTACAAATGGTAGGTAGTGATCAACTGGTTTTAGATATATGAGAACAATCATAATAATTGATTTAGCAACAAAAGCCACAGTCACAAAAATACTGGATATGCACTGGCAACAGACTTGCTAGGCTTATTAATATTTGACTGTAAGCCTGTGCTTTTCTATAAAACAAAAACAGGCTTTACCCATCTTCTATGGTTATGGTTAATAAATGGTGCAACCATTGTATAACAACTGTGTTTTTTTACTGCCACAAAACTGTTAGTTTTAATTGTTTCGGCTTATTCAAAAAAGAGTTCAGCATCAGACGAATTGATTGGTCAAAATGTACGACTTTGTGAAGTTGTCTGAAAGTTATCTCATTACAACAGTAATGTTAGGCTGCTGAAATATTTACTTCTGAAGCTGGGTCCCAAGTTTTTGTGGTAGCAACTGCAAAGAGTTATATATATATTTATAAAAATATAGCTATATAAGAAAGCATATTTAAACCATGCGTATTCCTTTAGATTTATTACAGTCGTAAGCAATAATAAAATCAGTCTACTCTGTGGCAATTAAAGAGTTACGTAGTTCAGTGTGTACACATTAAAAGGTATAGCATGTTTGATTCCTTGCACATTATGAAAACTTAACTGGTTACAGCAATAAAATAGTTTCCTCACATTATACTCCAAGGTGATTGTACTGATCGGTGCACTAGCATATGAAGCC